>NC_060885.1:2243631-2453631 GCF_014805685.1 Silurus meridionalis | reverse complement strand
AGGTTAGTGTTGAGGGGTAGTGTTGGAGTAAGGGGATAGTGTTGGGGTGAGAGTAAGTGTTGGAGTGAAGGTTGGTGGTGGGGCGAGAGTCGGTGTTGGAATAATAGTTAGTGTTGGGGTAAAGGTTAGTGTTGGGGTGAGGGGTAGTGTTGGGGTGAGAGTCACTGTTTGGGTGAGAGGTAGTGTTAGGATAAGGGTTACAGTTGGACCGAGAGTGGGGTAAGGGGTAAGTGTTGGGGTGAAGGTTGGTGTTAGGGTAAGGATCAGCATTGGGGTGTTAGAATCAGGGTTAGTTTTGGGGTGAGGGGTAGTGTTGGGTTAAAGGTCGGTGTTAGAATGAAGGTTAGTGTTAGGGTGAGGGTAAGAGTTGGTGTGAAGGTCGATGTTAAAGTGAGATTCAGTGTTGGGGTGAGGATTATTGTTGTGGTGAAGGCTAGTGTTGGGTTAGGGTCATGTTGGGTTAAGGGTAAGTGTTGAACTAAAGGTTAGAGTTTGTACAAAGGTTAGTGTTAGAGTAAGGGTTAGGGTTTATGTTGGGTTGAGAGTTAGAGTTGGGGTAAAGGTTAGTGTTTGGATTGAAAGTTAGTATTGGGGTGAGGGTAAGTGTTGGGGTGAGGGTTAGAGTAAGGGTAAAGGTTAGTGTTTGGATTGAAAGTTACTGTTGATATGAGGGTCAGTGTTGGGGTGAGGGTTAGTGTTGGGGTGAGGGTAAGTGTTAGATTCAGGGTTGGGGGTTTAGGGTGAGGGTTAGTGTTGGGGTGAGAGTAAGTATTAAGGTGAGGGCTAGTGTTGTAGTGACAGTTAGTGTTGTTGTCAAGGTTGGGGGTGTTAGGGGAGGTTAGTGTCAAGTGATAAGTGTTGAGATAATGGTCAGGAGTTTTGGGGCGAGGGTCAGTGTTGGAGTAAGGGTTAGAGTTGGGTGAGTGTTACGGTAAGTGTTGGGGTAAGGGTTAGAGTTGAGGTGATGGTCGGTGTTAGGGTGAGTGTTAGGGTATTTGTTTGGGTGAGGGTTAGAGCTGGGGTGATGGTGGTGTTAGGGTGAATGTTAGGGTAATTGTTGGGGTAAGGGTTAGAGTTGGGGTAAAGGTTAGTGTTTGGATTGTAAGTTAGTGTTGGTGTCAGGCAGGGTTGGGGGTTTAGGGTGAGGTTAGTGTTGGGGTGAAGGTCAGTGTTGAGGTGAGGTTGGTGTAGGGGTGAGGTGTGTTGATGTGAGGTGTGTTGGGGTTAAGTGTACATTGTATGTGTGTTTATTGTGTTTCATGGTGAGTAGATTAACGTGGTGAGTAAATTAACGAGGTGAGGGTCAGTTTTGGAGTAAGGGTTAGAGTTGGGTGAGTTTTAGGGTAAGTGTCGGGCATGGGTTGGAGTTGGGGTGATGGTCGGTGTTAGGGTAAGTGTTGTGGTGAGGGTAAGTGTTGGGGTGATGGTCGATGTTAAGGTGAGTGTTAGGGTGAGTGTTGGGGTGAGGGTAAGTGTTTGGGTGATGGTCGGTGTTAGGGTGAATGTTATGGGTTATTGTTGGGGTGGGAGTTAGAGTTAGGGTGATGGTGGTGTTAGGGTGAATGTTAGGGTTATTGTTGGGTTGAGGTTAGAGTTGGGGTGATGGTCGGTGTTAGGGTGAGTGTGAGGGTAATTGTTGGGGTGAGGGTTAGAGTTGGGGTGATGGTCGGTGTTAGGGTGAGTGTGAGGGTTATTGTTGGGGTGAGGTTAGAGTTGGGGTGATGGTCGGTGTTAGGGTGAGTGTGAGGTAATTATTGGGGTGAGGTTAGAGTTGGGGTGATGGTGGTGTTAGGGTGAGTGTGAGGGTAATTGTTGGGGTGAGGTTAGAGTTGGGGTGATGGTCGGTGTTAGGGTGAGTGTGAGGTTATTGTTGGGGTGAGGTTAGAGTTGGGGTGATGGTCGGTGTTAGGGTGAGTGTGAGGGTAACTGTTGGGGTGAGGTTAGAGTTGGGGTGATGGTCGGTGTTAGGGTGAGTGTGAGGGTAATTGTTGGGGTGAGGGTTAGAGTTGGGGTGATGGTCGGTGTTAGGGTGAGTGTGAGAGTAATTGTTGGGGTGAGGTTAGAGTTGGGGTGATGGTCGGTGTTAGGGTGAGTGTGAGAGTAATTGTTGGGGTGAGGGTTAGAGTTGGGGTGATGGTCGGTGTTAGGGTGAGTGTGAGGGTAATTGTTGGGGTGAGGTTAGAGTTGGGGTGATGGTCGGTGTTAGGGTGAGTGTGAGGGTTATTGTTGGGGTGAGGTTAGAGTTGGGGTGATGGTCGGTGTTAGGGTGAGTGTGAGGGTTATTGTTGGGGTGAGGGTTAGAGTTGGGGTGATGGTCGGTGTTAGGGTGAGTGTGAGGGCAATTGTTGGGGTGAGGGTTAGAGTTGGGGTGATGGTCGGTGTTAGGGTGAGTGTGAGGGTTATTGTTGGGGTGAGGGTTAGAGTTGGGGTGATGGTGTTAGGGTGAGTGTTAGGGTGAGTGTGAGGGTTATTGTTGGGGTGAGGGTAAGTGTTGGGGTGATGGTCGGTGTGAGGGTAATTATTGGGGTGAGGGTTAGAGTAAGGGTTAGAGTTGGGGTGATGGTCGGTGTTAGGGTGAGTGTTAGGGTGAGTGTTGGGGTGAGGGTTAGAGTTGGGGTGATGGTGGGTGTTAGGGTGAGTGAGGGTTATTGTTGGGGTGAGGGTTAGAGTTGGGGTGATGGTCGGTGTTAGGGTGAGTGAGGGTTATTGTTGGGGTGAGGTTAGAGTTGGGGTGATGGTCGGTGTTAGGGTGAGTGTGAGGGTTATTGTTGGGGTGAGGGTTAGAGTTGGGGTGATGGTCGGTGTTAGGGTGAGTGTGAGGGTTATTGTTGGGGTGAGGGTTAGAGTTGGGGTGATGGTCGGTGTTAGGGTGAGTGTGAGGGTAACTGTTGCGGTGAGGGTTAGAGCTGGGGTGATGGTCGGTGTTAGGGTGAGTGTGAGGTTATTGTTGGAGTGAGGGTTAGAGTTGGGGTGATGGTCGGTGTTAGGGTGAGTGTGAGAATTATTGTTGGGGTGAGGGTTAGAGTTGGGGTGATGGTCGGTGTTAGGGTGAGTGTGAGAATTATTGTTGGGGTGAGGGTTAGAGTTGGGGTGATGGTCGGTGTTAGGGTGAATGTTAGGGTTATTGTTGGAGTGAGGTTAGAGTTGGGGTGATGGTGGGTGTTAGGGTGAGTGTGAGAATTATTGTTGGGGTGAGGGTTAGAGTTGGGGTGATGGTCGGTGTTAGGGTGAGTGAGGGTTATTGTTGGGGTGAGGTTAGAGTTGGGGTGATGGTCGGTGTTAGGGTGAGTGTGAGGGTTATTGTTGGGGTGAGGGTTAGAGTTGGGGTGATGGTCGGTGTTAGGGTGAGTGTGAGGGTTATTGTTGGGGTGAGGGTTAGAGTTGGGGTGATGGTCGGTGTTAGGGTGAGTGTGAGGGTAACTGTTGCGGTGAGGGTTAGAGCTGTATGTGTGTTTATTGTGTTTCATGGTGAGTAGATTAACGTTTTTTTCTCCTGCCTCTCCAAAGCAACAATCCAGCGCATAAGTACTACCTGGCGACGGATCCGATGTCAGGGCAGCTGTACGTGTCCGATACGAACTCACGGCGGATCTTCAGACCTAAAGTTCTGACAGGGGTGAAGGAGCTGCTGCAGAATGCTGAGGTGGTGGCAGGAACTGGAGAGCAGTGTTTACCTTTCGACGAGAACCGCTGTGGAGATGGAGGGAAGGCCAATGAGGCCCTGCTGCTGGGTCCTAAAGGTAACTGGTTTACACATAACCACCTTTTTGTTTCATTTATTGTGTGTGTGTGTGTGTGTGTGTGTGTGTGTGTGTGTGTGTGTGTGTGTGTAAGGATCTGTAATGTCCACACTGTTATGATTAAACTGGAGAAATCACTCAGAGCGGATCTGCTGAGCAAATGAAACACTCGCCTCATCACTCATACTCACATCCTCTGTGGACACGCCATGTGTGTGTGTGTGTGTATGTGTGGGTATATGTGTGTGTGTGTGTGTGTGTGTGTGTGTGTGTGTGTGTGTGTGTGTGTTTGTCCGTGTGTGAGTTTTGTGCATTTTTCACTTTCACTTTAGCAATGCACATTAGTCATAGTATAGATAGCAAAACACACACACACACACACACACACACACACACACACACACACACACACACACTCGCACTCGCACTCACTTTCTCTTTATGCTCTGCCACTTTGATTAGGACACTGGTCATGGTGATTTGGGAATTTTCTTTGTACACGGGTGGCCAGCACACACACACACACACACACACACACACACACACACACACACACACACACACACGCACACAGTAAATGTAAGCCCTCTTGGATGAATACAAGCGTTATTTGAGCTATTACCGTCCCCATGGCAACAAACAGATGTTCAGTAAGCTCTGGGATGTCATCTAACACACAAACACACACACACACACACACACACACACACACACACACACACACACACACACACACACACACACACACACACACACAAACACACACACTGTAAAATCGGTTGGCACTGTGTTATCTTTAATCAGCGTGGAATTTAACTGTTGTACACTTTGATTTGGGCCTTGTGTGTGTGTGTGTGTGTGTGTGTGTGTGTGTGTGTGTGTGTGTGTGTGTGTGTCTTTACAGTTTTTTAGCCTCACACATTATTCAAAACTAAAAAGCAGAATGTGAATAATTCACAGCACACACTTTCATTGAGACCTGAAAAATGCAAGGCAGAACGTGACACATGGAGCTTCCGAGTGTGTGTGTGTGTGTGTGTGTTTGTGTGTGTGTCTTGACATGTGTGTATATGTATATATGTTTATGTATTACTCTTTTCCCCCTGTAGGTATTGCTGTGGATAAAAATGGATTAATCTACTTTGTGGACGGGACGATGATCCGCAAAGTCGACCGCAACGGCATCATATCCACACTGCTTGGGTCAAACGATCTGACCTCTGCACGACCTTTGACCTGTGACACCAGCATGCATATTGGGCAGGTTTGTGTGACTCCGCCTTATTTTATTACTGTATTATTCATATCATTAAACATATTTATAACATTTATTATACCATATAAACACAAAATATACACATATAATATTCAACAAGGTTTAAATGTACTGTAATTGGAATATAATAATTGTAAAAAAAAAAAAAATTCTATTTATTTTCGAATAATTATAAAATCAGTGATTTTGCACATTAAATATTTTCCTTTAAATATGTCTATATTTTATATTTACCCTAATGAACATTATACAAGCACACCAAATTTATTTCTCATAATATTATATCCATGATCAATACGTTTTACTTATTTAAGTGGAAAATATTTGTATTATTTCCTTAAACACTGGAATATAACAATGAAAATGTTTATTATATTACAAATTATAATATACAGTGTGTATATAATACAAATATCTTTAAAACATTTCAAATATTTTTCATATAAGTAAGTCATGTTCATGTATACCAACGCATAAAAAATATAGCTCTATATATATATAAAATATATATTAAAAGAAACTGGATTATACCGTTTAAAATATGTATATATTTGAAATGAATTTTATTTACAAAAAGGTTTTCCTATTAAACAAATTACAATTATGAAATAAAATAATTATTATATATAATATATAATATTTTTATATAATGCAAAAAATCATACTTAAATAAAATGTATTTATGGAATATAATATAATGAGAAATAAACCCGGTTTGTATATTTGTGTATACATGTTCATCCTTATAAAATAAATATAAATATATGTAAATGTAAATATAAAATATAGACATATTTAGAGCAAAAATATTTAATGTGCACAATCACTTACGTTGATTTCACAATGTTTCACAATAAATTGCTGATCATATTTTTTTTTACATTTATTATATTACAGATTTAAAATCCAGTTATTATAAATGTTTCTTATATAATGATATAACATTCTTACATTCATCATCTGAACACATAAATATTAATTTAAGTGTTATTTCATATTATTAGGAATATATTATTATGAGAGACAAATAATGTGCACTAATTTATAATTCATACTACAAAGTGAGCAAAAATATAGATATTTCATAATTATTGTTAAATCTAAAACATTTTATCCAGAGATGTTAAATGAGAAGTAGAGTGAGAAATGAGACATCTTGCATTCAGGACATTTTATTTACTAAATAGCCAAAATTGTTGGGACACCAGACTTTTCAGAAAACATGTGGTTCTTTCTCACACTGTTACCAAATATTTGGAGGCACACACTCGTATAGGACGTCTTTGGACATGCTAAAAGACCATGCAAACGTGTTCCAGCATGATGATGCCCCTTTGCACAAATCCAGCTCCATGAAGATCTGTTTTACATGGGAATGTTGAAGTGGAAGATCTCCTGCTCTAGAGCTTTAACTCTGTAGAACATGAATTGATGTGAACACTGAACACACCCAAGGCCCTCTTATCTCACCTACGTTACTACCTGACTTTACTTACACCCTTATGGCTAAATGAAAAATGTAGTGGAACATCTTCCCAGAAGAGTGGAGCTCATAATAACAGCACAAGGAGACTAAATGTGGAATGAAATTTGAGACACAAAATCTCATGGCCAGGTGTCCACAAACTTTTGACCGAATATTGGGGATCAAGTTTGGCTTTTTTCACTTTGATGATAGTGAGCATAAAACATTGAGCAGAACACGTCGTGTTCCTCCTCAGGACTGTACAGCACCATCACAGCCGCATTATACCGTCATTACCGTGAGCATCATCAACACACACACACACACACACACACACACACACACGTTATCTTTATATCTCTTTAAAAAAAACACACAGTTTTTATTATGGCACTTATATATATATATATTTCCTGAAGCTGACGGCGTGTGCTGCACCAGCGATGTTATTAATTAGACATTTTTACTGCCGAGAGCAGAAAAATAAAGAGCTGTGAAGCGCTTATGTATATTTATCCATGATATATATGATAATAAAACACACACACACACACACACACACACACACACACACACACACACACACACTCTTGTTGGTTAAAATAAATACGTTTGTGTTACGGACTGAAGAAATAAGCTTTACGATATATTCTGCATATGATAGATCTTACACACACACACACACACACACACACACACACACACACACACGTTGTGTCTAATTAGAGGCCAGAAAGTGTGAGGAGGGAATAAGTACAGATTAATAAAAGATTATTTTTTTAAATAATATATTTTATATGAGTGAATGTGTTTATATACATATATATATATATATATATATATATAGAGGTAGATATTGTTTATAATTACATTTATATAATTTTATATTGTATAAAAGTATCTGTATATGTAGTTTTAAATGTCTAGAAATATATATAATTTTAAAATATATTTTGATATATATTGTTTTTATAATTATTAATATTTTTCATAATATTTATCTAATTTAATTTCCATCATTTTATTTTAACATACATCATTTACACTTTTTTTTCATAATAAAGAACAGAGGTTGAATTTTGAATCTTGAATATTCGAGGTTACGGGTTTATTTAATTTTTTTGTAAATCTATATATTTTTTTTATTAGAGTTATTATTATTATTATTATTATTATTATTATTATTATTATTATTATTTGTAGGGTAAACATTTAAAAATAGATTTTACTTTATAAAAAATATAAAAATCTGCATTCAGTATAATAAAAAAATTGGCCTATTTTTAATCTTCAAAAAAACGAGTAGTTTATATTTGGTTTTTGTTTTTTAAGAACACGATTAGTTTTTTGCGCAGTGTTATTGGGGAATAATAGTTTCATGAGAAAACAATATTGCAAAGTCAACTACAAGGTTGTTGCAACTTTACAGGTTATAATCCGGTTGTGTTATATCAGCTCACACACACACACACACACACACACACACACACACACACACACACACACACACACACACTTCACTCTGCATGTGTATCAGAGAGCTGCAGCGCCCCCATCTGTCTGTTCAATACAAAAAAAAAAGCTCATTTCCCTGTTCAGCACTTCAGCTCAGCCCCTGATATCTTCACACGGAATCTCAGCGTGACGATCATCAGACTCGGTCTGATTACAGCTTGGTTTGAAATCGGACGATGTTAACTGGCACTCGAGTGCACGAGGAGAGAGTGCTGTAGTGTTGAAGTGGGCTCATTAAGAGGATCGCACTTAGCTCTCAGGACTCATTTATTATAATGGAGAAACACGGCTGTGTCTCATTCTCACATAAATACAGAAAAGTCAGGCGTCGCAGTTTACCTGAGATTTACTCCACTCTGCATTCTCTGTGGATAGAAAAAAGCAGGTGATATTTAGACCCACCTCCTGCACAGGTTTGTCATTGTGCAGCTTTTTTTTATTAGCGAAATACTCCAGCAAACAAGATTCTTCCATTTACATCCACGTCAAGCTTTTCTCCACTTTTCAAACATTTTTCACCGGTTTCTATAGATAGAAATAAAGCATGCAGAACAAACAATCAATAAAATATCAACTAATAAAAAACAAATGTTGAATCTAAAATTAATTTTACACAGTAAAGAGGAAAGATGTGTTTTTATTTGATATTATTATATTATATTTAATAAGAATATTTACTTATTTTAATGTCTGGATCTTAGAGGCAGTATTTACTTTTATAATAGTTAATTATATATATATATATAGTTACTCTTGTACTCTTAGATCCAGATGCTTTAATAATAATATTTTCTAAATATGTATAATATACATTTAAATAAATAAATATATATATATATATATATATATATATATATATATATATATATATATATATATATATATATATATATATATATATACATATTTTTGCTGTTTATTGTTCAGGTAATTATCGTATTTGAATTCACTGTATTTAAAATACATAAATTATATTAATAATATTCTTATTAAATATAAAAATTAGGCAACCACCTCTGTTTATTATTACAGCTTTACCTCAGACTGTTACAAAGTGCTGACACTGCAAACTTCTTCTGTAAAACATTAAATGAAAAAACAATATTTAATGCATTTACAAGTGGCGCCTGACGTACAACGTGCCGTTACTATAGAAACAACAATGTGTCTAAACGAGAGCATTTATATAAACCTGTTGAAATTAATTACCACTTTCTGACCAATCAGAATCCATAATACATCTGCGCTACGGCCTAAACATGTTTACAGATTTTAAATTTTTTTTTTTTTTTTGAGTAAAAATATTAGCTTTCAGTGTCCAATCTCCCGTCCAATCACACCAAACATAATGCCAAAAAAAACTAAACAGATGTTAATTAAATTTTCAGGCAATTATTTTTTAATGTGGGCGGAGTTTTCCTATTCCTCACAACGAGGAAATCTTAAATTTTTATCTCAAACGAATCCCACCGTTGTCCCTGGGATTAGCGTGGGTAGACGAGGACGCAGGTGGACACTGGAAGCCGAGTCGTTTTTTTTGTCTTTAGGAGCTTTCAGACACATGATGGATGATGTTTTTATGTTTCTTATTGCAGGACAGAAGGTAAAGTCTTATTTCCAGTACAGTCATCTAATATTTTAAGATGAACTTCATATATCCTTGTCCATTTCAGCATTCAAAAATAGCTGCCATGAAATTGTTTCATATCACACGCCAGGCTGCGTTTCTTCAAAACAGAGCGCCGTTAACGTTTTCTGAATCGTTTCACCAAAAAATAAAAAAAGGTATTGAAAATGGATTGCAGCACACTTGGAGAAACTTTCTCGTGTCCTACTTTATATTTAAACTGCATCAGACCTGCGATAAAACCTGCCTTCCTGCTTCTGTGTATCTGCAGCTCATTATTTATATATATATATATATATTATTTATATATTTAAGATTTAATTGCATTTATTTAAAAGTACTTCCTCTGTCATGGTATTTATTATTTCAATAAATTAATAAACATATTTAAATAATAAATCAGATAAATGCATGCTAAAGACTAGGAATTATTTGATTTTTTATCTCAATATTATTAATAAATTTATAATTTTTAATTAATAGTATTTTTATATACTTGGGTATAAAATAATACATTTATTATAATAATGCAGAGCTTCATCTTTTAGCATATCATTTTTGCATACCATTTTTATTGTGAGTTACATGTGGGAAAAGTGTAGAAAAATCCTATTGATGAACGGTACTGCAGTTCTCTGTCACCATCAGCACCATGGACACTGGACCTCTGGTCAAACCCATAGATTCGAGCTGTAAAAACCCACAAAGTCTCATCATCCAGGATACAGTACTAGTGAAATTGCTCAGGTGTGGGAGAGAGCGATGAGCAGAAAACCTCCAGAGCTGAAAAAAGTTTCTGAACTCTTATAGATGGTTGTTTATAAACAATTGGAAAAAGGTCTAATCAAAACAACCTGAAACCCTAACCCACAACCAAAACCCTAACCCCCACCCAAAACCCTAACTCTCACCCACACCCCAACCCAAAACCCACACCCTCACCCACACCCCATCCAAAACCTATACCATTATCCCCACCCAAAACCTATACTATCACCCCACACAAAACCTTCACCCACACCCACCCAAAACCTACACCCTCACACATACCCACACTCAAAACCTATACCATCACCCCACCCAAAGCCTACACCCAAAACCTACACCATCACCCCCACTCACACCCAAAATCTATACCATCACCCTCACCCACAACTCCACTCGATACCTACACCCAAAACCTTCACCCAAAACCCACACCAACACTCAAAACCTATCCTCTCACCCACACCCAAAACCCACACCCTGCCCAAAATCCTAATCACACTGCCAATCAAAATCCCCAGACCCACACTCAAACCCCAGACCCACACTCAAACCCCAGACCCACACTCAAAACCTTCACCCACAAATAAAACACTTAACATACTCCTACAAAAAAACCCAACATCTTAAAACCTCTATCCACACTCAAAACCCACACCCACCCACAGTTATAACCACCAATCAAACCACCACCCACAACTTTAACCCCAAACTCAAAACCTTTTTTTCATATTTTTGTGGGCTCACTAAGACCCTGTCAGGTTAGGTGGAGGTCTGATATAATTCAGTCAAACACTCTACCACACTGACTTCCTGTTTCTGCAGGAAATAAGTCAGCATACTGAATCAATTCACAGTACTGAAGACATTTCAGGGTGTCTCTGAGCACGTCCGTGGCTCGGTCCTGCAGTGAGAGTGCTGAGTGGAACTTCACATTGTAAACCCCTATAAGTAGCAGATTATGAGAGCTGAGCAGCGTATAAAGAAGAGATAAGTGAACTTGTGGTGTGTTTAATCTGCGGATTAACGATCCTCAAGGAGCATTAAAGTCTAACGCCTTCAGAATAGAAGCTTTGTTACAGTGCGAATCGGGGCAAGGTGCTCAAAGTTAAAAAGTAGACTTAAATACCGACCAACACGCACAGCACTACATAACGGTAAACAGATAAATACGTATCACATCCCGTTCTTTTGAAAAAAAAATTGTGTTTGGCAAATTGCTGTGGTGTAAGAGAAATAAAATCCTGGCAGATAAGCTTTTACTGCACTTCATCACACCATCCTGTCACTTCTGCTTTACTTCCCTGACTCTCTTCTCACTCTCCTGTTCCGTCCCCTGGAGTGTGTTTCTGTCCCCGGCGTACATCAGCCTAAGGACCCTGACCCTCTGTTAATGGTCAAACAGTGTTAGCAGTGAAGCTGAAGTGGATCATGTATAATGCAGACATTGAAGACGTGAAAGCTTTTATTTCTACAGCATTAGAGTTTAATGTTCCTGCGGGGTGGGAGGCGGGTAGAAGGGAGCAGAGACGGAAATCAGGGAATAATCAGTGATACATGGTGTATGTGAATTAGTGAGCATGCAGTGGAAGGAGAGAAGCAAAGAAATTGAGAATTCGCACCCATATTATTATCCCCCACACAAAACCCACAACCAAACCCCCCACCCAAAACCCAAATCCAGAACCGACACCCAAAACTCACACCCACACCCATACCCCTTATTGAGATCCCACACTCAAAACCCTCATCCAGAACTGACACCCAAAACCCACACCCACACCTCTTATCGAGATCCCACACCCAAAACTCACACCCACACCCAAACACCTCATCCAGAACCGCCACCCAAAACTCACACCCACACCCAAACACCTCATTCAGATACCACACCCAATACTCACATTCATATCCAAACACCTGATTCAGATCCCACACCCAAAACTCTCACCACAGCCAAACCCCCATCCAGAACCCACACCCAAAACTCACACCCACATATAAATCCCTCATCTATATCTCACACCCATAACCAACACCCATTTCCGAACCTTTCAACAAAATCTCCCACCCCAAACTTCCACTAAAAAGAAATCCTACCCAAAACTGCCACAACCCCAACTCCCCCCTCCCAAACCCCCCATGCATATCCTCCACCTAAAACCCCCACCCAAGTCTTACACCCAAAACTTCCACCAAAAACTTACATACAAAAAACCCAATTAAAAATTATTTGGTTTTATTCACTTTTTAGAAAACATTCAGGAAACCGCTGACTAAAAGTATAACTTCAATCAATTAGAGACGTCCACATGGACATTCTAGTTGATCTCTCAACTCTCCAGGTTTTCTCCAGCTATACTGCAGTTTGGACCTTCGCTCTCTGCCATTAAAACATTATCTGCTTTCCTGATAGTTTTGTTGTCCTCCTGACAACTTCAGTGATGGTTTCAGTGCAGCGAATGAGTTCCCTGAACTTTTACTGCCTTCTGCACTTGAAGTACCTCAGGATTTTAGTTTGACTGCTTTCACCATCTTAGCACATCTAAGCTCAGAGACGTACGGAGCCTGTCTCCAGAACATCGGGACATGCTGCACCTTCTGGTTTTCACAGGAACGTTCTCATCGAGCGGTGAAGTGATCCAAACCCCTTCATGATGCTTTTGAACTGGAGGGGGGGCGGGGCGCATTTCAAATTATGACCTCCATCTCAGGAGCAGATAGAGGGAGCAGGGACACAATTATCCATATTCCCATATTTCATATAACTACGAACTCACCATTTATTTAATAGAAAAAAGAAACGAAACCTAAAGAATGTAGAAAGTCAGAAAAAACTGGCAAAAGACAAAAGAGCTTTCCATTCATTCCCTCTGAGAGAAAGATAGAGAGAGAAAGAGAATCAAAGAATGGAGAAAAACAACACTGTGAGTATAGACCAAAAAGTTAGAGAGATAACAAGAGATGATAAAGAGAAGGAGAAAGGGAACAAGTTGTAAGCAGGCAAAAGAACAAAGATAAAGCACTAGAGATGGAGAGAGGGTGAAGTGGAGTGCAAGAGCGTGAGATACACATAGAGAGAGGGAGAGAGAGACTGAAAAGAAATCCAAGTAAAGAAAAAGAACAAAATGGAGCCAGAGGATCAGAGACTGTAGTTAATAAAGAAATCAGTGAAATAGAGAGAGAGAGAGAGAGAGAGAGAGAGATGAGTGTCATTATAAAACCCTCTGGTGTTAATTGTAAGTGAAAGGACTTTCAGCTTGATTCTCATCACATGTGTAGTTTGGGCTAATTGTGATTGAACCATGCAGCTGTTCCTTCATCTTCACACGCAGACTCGAGGCTCGACACTGCATTTCGTTTGTTTTAACAGAATTCCTGACAAGATTTTTTTATAGCTGTTTAACCTCTTCACACATTCAAAGAGTATAAACAGTGCAGGTGTGAAAGAAGCGTAAAGCTCAGTTCTCTGCTACAGAGCGTTCATCTCAGTGCTATTAAAGGTTCCTCAGTGTAAGAGATGATCTGCAGTCATTTCCTGTAACTGTGTGGAGGCGGAGCTGTGCAGCTCACTAATCAGGGTACAGTACAGGATACTGATAATTTGATGGACAGTGAAGATGATGGTGAGCTCACTGGTCTTTCTGCTGTAACTGAGTTTATTTCGACTCTGGAAGTGAAACAAACATGTGGGGTGTATGTTGTATGTGTGCGCTGAAGGACAGAAAGAAAATAGAATTTATGATCAATCTACAGTGTTTTTCTTGGTCACACAATTACACTTATTGACAGTAAAGTACACATGTCACATGCAATATCAACACATTATACACCCAAAACCCACACCCAAAACCCAGACACACACCCAAAACCCACACTCAAAACCCACACCCACAACTAAAACCCAGACCCACAAATAAAACCCTGAACCACAACTAAAATTCTGACCCACAACTAAAAACCAGACCCACCACCAAAACGCAGATCCATACCCAAAACCAATTCCAACACCCAAAACCCAGATTCACACCCAAAACCCAGACCCACAACTTACACGACACTTAAAACATCACCTACAATCCACACCCACAGCTTAAACTTCACACCCTAAACTTAAACCCTACAACCAAACTTAAAACTTACGCTCAAAACCCACACTCATAACCCTTATCCCACACCCACAACTTAAACCCCACCTTTATAACCCACACTCTACAACCACAGTCCAAAACCCACACCCACAACCTACAGCAAAATACAAAACCCACATTTAAAACCCACACCCACACTCAACCCAGACCCACTACGTACATCAAACCCAAAACCCACACCCACCCATCAAACCCATACCCTCAACCAAAAACCTTCACCCACAACTACACCCCATACCCCCAACCCACACAATCTCAGACCCACACCCACCCCTCAAAACTCACACCCATGATGAAACTCTAATGCATTTCCTGGTTAAGGATTTTTCTTTCTTTACTCTACAGTACAAAATTATGGACTAGATGAGGACAAGTTCCCTACTTGGTACCTGTCAAGGTTTCTTCCTTATGTTATCTCATTGAGTTTCCCTTACCACCATCACCTTTGGCCTGTTCATTAATGATAGACTTCTATCTTTAAAATGTATATTTAGTGTATGTTGGTTATACAAGTCGAACTGAACTGAAAGACGGAGCTGTAGAGGGGGAAAAGCTGTGCTCTGGAAAATTCAATGAACAAAAAGAGAAATAAAACAGCTGAATGTGACACGTTTTTTTTTATAATTATCTAATCAATTATTTAGCACAGACTCTGTGTGCTCAGATCATTCTTCTTTTTTCAGGATGTTTTTCATCCCTATACACCCCTTTTTTCTTGTTTTTTGATTCGTTTAATTAACACAGTGTGAAACCAACGAGCAAACGAATCAAAAGTAAATTTCGCTCTGATTCAGTCTCGGCAAACAGACTATTAGTGGCGAAAGGGTCATAAAATCCTCGTTAAAAAGGATCTGCTCCGATACCCAACGCTCAAGATTTTACTTTTGCTTCTTTTTCTTCTTGTTTATCCCCTCTGGCACAAAATAAATGACCCAGAGACAGCAGAATGAAATAAAGCCCCAGTCCCGCATTGTATTAGAGCTGAAAAGTTAAAGGATTCTTCTTCATCAGTGTCATGGCGACGCCTCGGCCTTGGAGAGAAAGCGACAGAGACGCGGGACCGAAGGAATTAAAACATGTACTCACTACAGGCGTTTCTGCTCCCAAATGCTGAGCGAATGGAGAGACTTTAATACACACCGGCTGTGACAACATTTAATATTGCCTGCTCTCAGCCTTTATATTGTTCACACCTTCAGATTCTCCTGTGTGAGAACTTTACATCTGAACCAGAAACCTATGAAGGAAAAACAAATAAAGTGTTCTGTTTCCTGGAGTTGGTTTCACACATAAGGCCATCGCTGTCTGTACACGTTATGTCTGGCCAATCAGGTAGAGACTACTGTAAATACAGACCATCTAATGTACAGTAAAGATGATGACGAGCGCAGCTGGAGCCTGATTCGACTCGGAACGTGGTGTATTTTTGTAGTTGTGACCTGAAGTCCTCAAGATTAAAACTTCTAACAAAATTCCTGATCAAGCTATAGTTTTACATTCATTCAATTTAATTCATTTTTATTTGTGTTGCACTTTTAACAATGAACATTGTCTCAAAGCAGCTTTACACAGATAATGTGGTGATAAAATAAACATTTTCTTTATAAGTGTACGTTTGTCCCTGATGAACAAGCCGGAAGGAAAAACTCTCTGAGATGCAGAAGAAAGAAACCTTGGAAGGAACCAGACTCAAGAGGGAACCCATCCTCATCTGGGTGGCACCAAATGTCCATTAATTACAGATAAACAATGTTGAGGTGCAGTGATGGTGATCAGAGCAAACTGTAGTCCTGAGTCAGTGTAGCAGACTGTTGATATTAACTACAGTCCAAATCCATCCTCAAAGCTCCTGTGTTACTCTGTAATCTCACATTATTACATTGTTTACATTTGGTACATTTGGTAGATGCCCGTATCTATGGGTTTGAGGGCCTTGCACAGGAGCCCAGGAAGGGCAGATTGGTGTGATTTAAACTCAAAAACATTTAATTAAAAATCTAATGTCTTCACTACTAAGCCACCACCTCCCTATGTAACACAATTACAGCCCATATCCAAAACTCAACACACACAACCCACACTGAAACCCAAAACCCACACCCCAAAACCCACTAGTCGAGCTGTCCAGTTAAAACCATGGGACAAGCTACCTGTCGGCCATTTTTTTTTTTTTAGCTTAGAAGTAATATCTTAAAGTTATCTCAAAGTTTTTAGGCGTTCTTAACAACTCCACTAGTGATGCACTGAAACAAAAGTTACAAAGTATGTTCAAGTGTCAAAACTGTGTGTGTGTGTGTTTTGTATTCGTTTTGCGTATCTCTGACATCTGTGCTGCATCTCATTTCCCTGCAGGTGCGATTGGAGTGGCCAACAGACTTGGCCATCAACCCCATGGATAATTCGATTTATGTGCTAGACAACAACGTTGTTCTTCAGATCACGGAGAACCGGCAGGTGCGCATCGTAGCGGGACGTCCCATGCACTGTCAAGTTCCAGGCATCGAGTACGCGCTGGGAAAACGTGCCATCCAGACCACCCTGGAGGGGGCCACTGCCATCGCCGTGTCCTTCAGCGGCGTGCTGTATATCGCCGAGAGCGATGAGAAGAAGATCAACCGTGTACGACAGGTGAGCACAGACGGAGAGATCACGCACCTGGCGGGGGCGCCATCCGAGTGTGACTGCAAGAACGACGCCAACTGTGACTGCTACCTCACGGGAGATGGCTATGCTAAAGATGCTAGGCTAAATGCCCCGTCCTCGCTCATCGTCTCTCCTGATGGGACTCTGTACGTTGCCGATTTGGGCAACATCCGTATCCGAGCCATTTCACGAAACCGTCCTCCTCTTGCATTGTCTGGATTTTATGAGGTGGCGTCTCCGGCTGCGCAGGAGCTCTACATTTTTGATGTGAACGGCACGCATCAGCACACCATGAGCCTCGTTACTGGGGACTACGTGTACAACTTCAGCTACAGCAACGAGGGTGACGTCACCGCCGTCGCCGACCGCAACGGCAACACGCTGCGCGTCCGCCGGGACCCCAATCGCATGCCTGTGCGCCTCGTCGCCCCCGACAACCAGGTGATCTGGATCACCATCAGCACCAATGGAGGTCTAAAAACGCTGACGGCGCAGGGGCAGGAACTTACGCTCTTCACCTACCACGGCAACAGCGGCCTACTCGCCACCAAGAGCACCCAGATCGGCTGGACCACCTTCTACGAGTAAGTCAGGCTGCTGGTCCACACAAAACACTTACACACACTGCAGCGAGAACCTTCAGAATACAACCCTGAGGTACAACCTGGTGCTAGGGGTATAAACATTTATTCCAACCATATAAAGATGACGCAGTACATGGTGAAAAGAAATTAGGTTTGGAGGAAACTCTCTACATCACACAACATAGAGTTACATCACACAGCATAGAGCTACATCACACAAAATAGAGCTTCATCACACAACATAGAGCTACATTACACAACATAGAGCTACATCACACAACATAGAGCTACATCACACAGCATAGAGCTACATCACACAGCATAGAGCTACATCACACAGCATAGAGCTACATCACACAACATAGAGCTACATTACACCACATAGAGCTACATAACAGCATAGAGCTACATCACACATCATAGAGCTACATCACACAATATAGAGCTACATCACACAGCATAGAGCTACATCACACAGCATAGAGCTACATCACACAACATAGAGTTACATCACACAACATAGAGTTACATCACACAACATAGAGCTACATCACACATCATAGAGCTACATCACACAAAATAGAGCTACATCACACAGCATAGAGCTACATCACAGCATAGAGCTACATTACACAGCATAGAGCTACATCACACAGCATAGAGCTTCATCATACCACACAGAGCTACATCACACAACACAGAGCTACATCACACAACACAGAGCTCCATCACACAACACAGAGCTACATCACACAGAGTTTACTTGTAAAGTTTAGTTGTTTAAAATGCGTGGAAAACAGCATCAGCAAAAATTGTGTGCAAAACAGCATTTGTTTTGTTCCAGCATAAAAATGCACCTGTACACAAAGCCAAACCCATAAAGATCTGCGTTCTATGGGATGGAAGTATGTTAAAATCTCCTGCTATAGAGCTCCAACCCTATTGAATGTCAGAGGTGGCAAAAGTTCCCACATCGTTTATTCAGTAGAAGTTACAGATACTCATGTTTTAAAAGACTCTTCAAAAAGTTGAAGTTTTGAATACACTTTTTTACTCAAGTTAAAGTGAAGAAGTTTGGGCTCTGACATGTACTGAAGTAAAAAGTAGCCTTTACTACTACCTGTTTTAGTGTCATGCTGGTAACTGGACCTCACGTCATATTAATATTAGGGCTGTCAATCGATTACAAATATTTTATCGTGATTAATTGCATGATTGTTGCGAGTTAACTCACGATTAATCGCAACTTAATCACACATTTTTATCTGTTCTAAATGTTCCAATTTTGTATTCTCTAATCAACATGGACATGGGCAAATATTGATGTTTTACGCAAATGTATGTTTATTAATAGTGAAACCAAACTTAACATAGAGCATGAAAACAAACAATTCTTGTAAACGTTTGAAAGTTATGGTGTTGTTTTAAATTACGTAAATCATCAGGACACCTTTGCTATGTTTCCACACGAAGGGTTAATGAGGTAATACTGGAGAAACTGTACCTCTTCTAACTTCAATATGGATTACAGAAACAGACAATATTTGTATCCAATGTGAATTGGTTTATTTCAAAGTAGACCTTTCATGTTTTCTATTCATATATTATTTATGTCTGTGAGGCAAATATTTAGAGATTCAGGTTGTTTTATTTATGTGTGTATGAAGAGAGATGACAGAGATGGCAGAGAGCGCCCCCTGTCTGTTTGTTTTATTTTATAAAAACACAGCATTTTGTTGTTATTATGAGTGTATACAGCTAGACACTTTACAGATTTTAATGATATATTGCTCTTATCTGTAAGAGCAAAAAAGGCAGAATAATGTAAGTTTATTTCTGTGTTATGAGGAAAAAAATGCCACAAAACGCACTGGCGCGTTTGTCGACCCCAAGAGGGTAAATTGTCTGCGTCAGGGGTCACCAACCTTTTTAAAACTCAGGGCTACTTCTTGGGAACCGATTAATTTGAAGGGCTACCAGTTTGATACACACAGTTTTCAGTTTGTTCTGGAAAAACAAATTTGCTCAATTTACTTTTTATTTTATGTTATTATTAATAATTAATGATATTCATCTATGTGAAGACACTGATCATTAATGATTTCTCATAATAGTTATCAACAATGATTTAACAAAGTAGGAAACAGCTATTTTTAGAAAAGGCCCACGGGCTACTCATGTGGTCCTTGCGGGTGACCTGGCGACGTTGGTGACCCCTGGTCTGCATCATGGCGGCTTTTCGTGCTGATTTCAGATTTGGTGCATCAGTAAAACATATGTTTACTGATTAAAAAAAAATTTTCAGGAGAGGTTATTTTTTTTATATATTTATCTAAAAAGAGAGGACGTTGTGAATAAACGTGTTTTGTGCTAAAAGTTTTAAATTCACCTCTTTTATATGAATTTTTTTATATTTTTCATAAAAATGGTAAAACAAAAAATGCACACTACATTAATCGCACGTTAATAAAAACCAGTTCCGTTAAAATTAATTTGCATTTTGACAGTTTAAATTGATAAGTTTATACAAAACCTAATGAATGTATTCAGGCTGAAGATCCACCATATAGAACACAAGCAGAGAAAAGATGATGATGATGATGATCAGGTGATCAGTAACGTCTCTGTTCTCAGTCATGTTCTCATCACTGACTCCCTCTGTCTCATCCACGTTAACCCCAGACTTCTTACTGTCTTCTGTCCTGCTCATTGTGAGTTTCAGAAGCTAGTCTACGTGTGTGGTGTGTGAGAGACAGGAAATGATCCACCAGTGGATTGAAGAAGCTGCACAATGACAGGAAACATGTTGATGTGCTGAAAACGGTGCAATGAGAAGAGAAAATATTGATCATGTCACCGAACAGATTCAAACTAAAGTAACGAGTCTGATGTAAACATGTAAGAAGTAGAAAGTGCAGATTTTTGTGTAAAAATTTAATGAATAAAAGTAAAAAGTTGTCTGAAAAATAAATAGAGGTAAAATACTGATATCAGAAAAATCTACTGAACTACAGTAACTAAGTATTTGTACTTTATTGCTTTCCTCCTCTAATGAATGTGAACACTGACTGCACCACTCAGAACTTCTCAATTACATCAGTACCTGACTCTCCTTAACATCTAGTGGAACATCTTCCCAGAAGAGTGGAGCTCATTATAACAGCAAATGGAGACTGAATTTAAAATGAGATGTTCAAAAAGAAGCACATAGAAATCTGATGCTCAGTTGTCCACAAACCTTTGTCTGTTTAACGTATGGATTGTTGTGCGAAAATGATGTTCTCATTATTTCTTTAAGTAAAACATAAAAAGAAATGAAATCATTGCGAGTCAAACTCTTACAAAGATTCTGCATTAAATATAAAATAAAATTGAAAGTTTGGAACATCATAACACGGAACGTTATCGCTACAACCTCAGTACATTTCAGGTGAAACTAAAAAATACATGTTTTTTTTTTTCCCAGATTAAATATTAATAAAACTGAAGTTTAAAACGTTAAAAAGAACATTCAGGTAAAAATTAAAAATTAAAACCAAAACCAAAGCATTCCAGGTTCGGGTGTGAAGACTTCGATGTGATTAATATTAATAAATACAATGAAAAAATTGTTATTTTTTTATTTTATTTAAACATTACACGTAACGATTTGAGCATTGACGGACTCATAAAATATTAAAAAAGTGAAATATTAATAAATATCAGAATGTAGAATGTTTAAAAAAAATAATAAAAAGTAAAGAAAATGTGGAGTGTGTCTATGTGAAGTAAGAGTCCTGCATCTCCTGCTCAGGAGAAATCAGCGCTGTGATCGTTTAGTTCTGCAGCCGAATCTCAGAAAAATAAACCTGGTTTATTCAGGACCATGCAGACGCAAAGATCCAATCAGAGCCCTCGAGTATCGATCCCATAGAGATGTGGGACATGCGTGAAAACATCCAGGTGTTCAAGACCCTAGATTTTTACTCAAAGAGAATATATGATCACCTCCATCATCATCATCATTACCTCCATGATAAAGATGTTCCACTAGATTTATGTGGAGATTCCAGGCCTGGGGTTCAGTCAGTGTTCACATCCATCCCAATAGTGTTGGAGCTGTACAGTAGGAGATCTTCCAACCCATTTGAAGTACATCTTCATAGAGATGGCTTTGTGCACATTGTCATGATGGAACAGGCTTGGGTCTAGATTAGATTAGATTAGATTAGATTAGATTAGATAGATAGATAGATAGATAGATAGATAGATAGATAGATAGATAGATAGATAGATAGATAGATAGATAGATAGACTCCTTCTGTCTCCCACAGTCTCACTCAGTCCTCTTCCTCTACTTCTGTCTTCCTCAGTCTCATTTTGTCTCCCTCAGTCTCTCAGTCCTCCGTTCTCCCTCTGTCTTCCTTTTTCTTCTTCAGTGTCCCACTGTCTCCTTCTGTCTCGCTCGTTCTCTCGGCTCTTTAACGCTCGACTCGTGGTAAACGGGTTATTCCTCGGGGAAAACCCATGATTGCACCTGATGCGTGCATTTAAACTGCCTTGGTGTAGGTTTCAGCACATTCAGCATCATAATGCAGCCACGTGACAGACAAAAACCTGCAGTCCTCAAAAAACTGTCATTTGATCTGGACGTGAACACGGGAGAAAAAGAAGAAGGGGGAAAGAATGGAAAAAAAGAAGAAGGGAAAAAGATGGGGTGAATGTGCTATGTTGCCAAAAATATTTGAAGTATGTTCTTCTGGTCTAATGTGAACATGCTCTGTGTGTGTGTGTGTGTGTGTGTGTGTGTGTGTGTGTGTGTGTAGAATTAGATTAGACCTGTCACTGACAGACGGCGTTTTCTGGCTCGCTGTAGGTTATAAAACTAATCTCATTTTTAATGGTGCTTCATCTTTCAACAGCAGGATTTATTATTCTCTCCGTACAGGACATGCAGGAATTTCACTCAGCACATCAGCCAGAGCACTCGCAACACACGTGCAAGAACATATAGAGTACAAAAAACACATTTACGCATTCGTCATACACACACACACACACACACTGTCAGGATGCAGTAGACTAATGGGAACCAAATGGAGGTGTGAATAAAGGACGTAGCAGACTGAAGTAAATATGTGCAGGTGTTCAGTTACGTGTAACATGTTTAGAAGGAACCGTGTGCTGTACAGGAATCTGAGAACAGACACAGAGACTATTCACTTCCTGAACACAGCACTGATTCTCATTGCTTTCAGGAGAAAAGACCGATGTGAGACGTCACCATGTGTCATTGTAGCCTCATTTGCATAT
The DNA here is from genome assembly GCF_014805685.1 of Silurus meridionalis. Classification (NCBI taxonomy): domain Eukaryota; kingdom Metazoa; phylum Chordata; class Actinopteri; order Siluriformes; family Siluridae; genus Silurus; species Silurus meridionalis. The sequence continues at coordinate 2,430,573 of NC_060885.1, read as the reverse complement.
TAATTGGGATGTCATGCTCTTTTGCATATCTGAAGGTGTAGGATGGGAAAGAAAGATTTTCTGAAGACGTTTAGAATGAGTGTGATAAGTTGTGATCGGGGATTCATTTTTGTGATTTGTCACTAAAAACAGTGGTGATTTGTGATTGGTCAACAGTAGCAGTGGTGATTAATGATTGGTGATTTATGATGATGAGAATCAGTGATTGGTCAACAGGAACAACATGAAGCAATTGAAAAAAGTAATTGGTCAATAGGAACCATTGTAATGAGTTACTGCACATCTGCAGCAATGAGAATCAGTGATTGGTCAATGGGAACAATTGTGAAAGGTTGAGGGTAAAAACTGTGATAATTAAATGGTGATTGGGGAGAATGGTGATCAGTGATTGGTCATATGGTATTAATTGTCGGTCATTGGGAACAATAGATCACCATTCTGCTCATTGGCCAAACACTGATAGGTCTCTGGGAATAATATTAATTAGTGATTGGTCATTGGGAACTGTAGTGATGACTCATGACTCGTGTGTGTGTGTGTGTGTGTGTGTGTGTGTGTGTGTATGTGTGTGTTTTCAGCTATGACAGTGAGGGACGGCTGACAAACGTCACCTTCCCTACAGGTATTATCACCAGTCTGATTGAGGAGATGGACCGAGCGCTCACAGTGGACATCGAGACCTCCGGGAGAGACGATGACGTTAGCATCACCACTAACCTCTCCTCCATCGACTCTTTCTACACCCTTGTACAAGGTAAAAAAAAATAACACTTCCCGTCCATGTTCTTTATCATTTTATTCATTTATTAATTTGTTTTTTTCTCTATCGAAGTTGATAAGACCAAAAGAAGATTTAACTCCTCTGGAGACTCCTTTGATTGAGCTGTTCCTAATCATCTGATCTTCTTCAACAGATCAGTTGAGGAACAGTTATCAGGTGGGTTATGACAGCTCTCTGAGGGTCATTTACGCCAACGGTATGGACTCGCACTACCAGACCGAGCCTCACATCCTGGCGGGTGCAGCGAACCCTACAGTGGCCCGGAGGAACATGAGCCTGCCTGGAGAAAACGGCCAGAACCTGGTGGAGTGGAGATTCAGAAAAGAGCAGACTCGAGGCAAGGTCATAGTGTTCGGACGAAAGCTGAGGGTGAGCTTCTCGAATTCTCTTGAAACTTGTTTAAAGCGGTGTTTCTGACACACATGTAGTCATGCTGAAAAATATAGGAATCAATTCCTCCTGCTCGACAGAAGGAAAGTCACGCTGAAGGATGTTTCACACACAGCTGAATGAAAAACTTTACAAACCTGTCTCAGGTTTAAATATTCGATCGTTGAGTGATGAGTGTTAGTGTTCTAATACCAGGTGGGTGAAGCAGAAAAAACAATAGCTCTAAGTGTGTTTAGACTTTTGGTTTTTTGCAGGCAGTGGAAAGAGAATTATTTAACTACTTGAGGAAATTCAAAAGGCTTTTAAACCGGTGCGAAGGTTAGGGTTTGCGATTTCTCCTTTTTTTTCCTTTTCTTTTTTTTGCTCTAATGTGGGCTTTTTGAAAGGAACCCCTTCAGGCATTTCCACCTTTCTGACTCCTTTTATTCTACTGGATAGTCTGGAGGGTTCCTGTTCTCCGTACAGTTATTTATTTCTTTTTTTTTTCCCCCTGTGTGGTGTTTTATTCGGTTGCTCGAAGCTAATGGTTTCAATTTTATGCCCGTGTAACTTAAACAAAAAACTCAATATGCCAATATAAATGATAGTAACAACAATGGCACAACTACAGTTTGAATTCAGTATCTGGTGGATTTGTTGTTGGGAGGAATGGAGATTTCTGGTTGGTCATTAGGAACATCGGTAATTATGGATTGGTCCATCAAAACAACAGCAATCAGCCATTCATTATCAGGAATAATAGCATCAGTGATTGCTCATTCAGAACACTGGTGATTAGTGATTAATTACTAGGAACAATTATTACTGAATGGTGATTAGTGATTCTTCAGTGGGGACAATAGTGATCAGTAAATACGTCAGGAAAAATTGCTTTAATGATTAGTCAATAGGAATGTGAACAATGTTTATGAGTTATTGGGCATTGGGAACAGTGGTGATCTGTGATTGGTTATTGGGAACAGTGGTGATCTGTGATTGGTTATTGGGAACAGTGGTGATCTGTGATTGGTTATTGGGAACAATGGTAATCTGTGATTGGTTATTGGGAACAATGGTGATCTGTGATTGGTTATTGGGAACAATGGTGATCTGTGATTGGTTATTGGGAACAATGGTGATCTGTGATTGGTTATTGGGAACAGTGGTGATCTGTGATTGGTTATTGGGAACAATGGTGATCTGTGATTGGTTATTGGGAACAATGGTGATTTATGATTAATTATTGGGAATATGAGTGATTGTTCCCGTTGACTAATGATGATCAGTGATTAGTTACTGGTAAATATTATGATCAGTGATTTATTGGTAACAATGGTGATCAGTGATTAATTGTTGTGACAATGGTGATTAATAATCGGCCATTGGAAACCTTGATGATTAGTGGTTAGTCATTGTAAGCAGTGAAATTCCGTACCCTGAAGGTTTTAAATCAGTATCCATTGTCCTTGTATTTGCATGTAACAGGTAAACGGGAGGAACCTGCTGTCGGTGGATTACGACCGAACTCTGAGGACGGAGAAGATTTACGATGATCACCGTAAGTTCCTGCTGAAGATCGTGTACGACACGGCGGGTCACCCTACACTGTGGGTTCCCAGCAGTAAACTCATGTCGGTGAACCTGACCTACTCGAGCAGCGGTCAGGTGACAAGCATCCAGCGAGGGGCCACTGTGGAGAGGGTGGAGTACGACAGCCAGGGGCGCATCATCTCCAGAACCTTTGCTGATGGCAAGTCGTGGAGCTACACTTACCTGGACAAGGTGAGTTCAGTATTTAAAAAATAAATTAGGATAAGATTGGATTAGATTATTAAATCAATGATGCGTTGATGATAGAAACAAAAAATTAATAGTTACAGTCATTTTATTTCAGAGTGAGAATACTTTATCAATCCCCCAGGGAAACTGTTTGGTTGCAGTTGCTCACAGCAAAAAATGGAAGCAAAGATTAAAGTTAAATAAAAAATGTAGGGAAAAAAATGAAACAAATTAAGAAAAACAAACACAAATTTAAATAAATATACATATAAATAAATATTAAATATGTCATATTTCATAGATTTTATTACTATATAATGCTATAAAATTAATTAATTATTTAATTAAACAATCAAATCCATTCTAATTATTATTAATAATTATACCAAAATTCATAATAAAATAATGATATACTCAGTGTTTTATGCTGTGGAGTAAAACATCATTCAAAACAAAGTAAAAAAAATATTTAAAAAATTAAATGATGCAAAAAAAAAAGTATTTTAACAGCAGTAGTATTTTAAAAAAATGTATAGCAAAATATAAAAAATATATTTTAAGAGGGAATTATTATCTATTGTTAGCAAATGAAAGAATGCAGTGCAGAGCGGATGAAAGTCTTCCCCTGCAGTGTGAGATTAAAGTGGGAATGAACAGGAACGAAGGAGAACGTGTGATCAGTGACCTTCTAGTGCTGATAAAGTTTAGGTTTGAAGTTGGCCAGGGTCATGTGGGTTCAGGAACACACTCGTTTGTAGTCAGCAGACTCCACCTGAGATTTGACTGGAGCTCAGAGTGACCACGGGCGCTCAGCTGGAGATTTATCAGAGGTGCTGACTTCTTAATTTTCTACTAAGGATAGAAAGGGCACACTAATGGTCCTGCCCCAGCGTTACCAAAATACTATTGAAGGGAAGCAAAACGTGTTTTATAGGACAAAGACCTGGAAGTACTTTAACTTTTTTTAGGTTTATAAATTTTCCTTTTGAATTATTGAGACTTTTGTGGTTTCATTGGTTGCCATGGAGAGAAGAGGAGGAGGAGCAGGAAGAGAAGAAGAAGAAATAAAAGGCTGTTTGTTCACTGGACAGCTTTAGGAGTGCTGTACAGAAAGACTTATGGGTAAAAAAATGAGGCTCGAGGGAAAAGTCAGGGTTTAAAGGCCAAAAAAAGAAAGGGCTGGTGGGGTTGGGTGGGGATTGGGGGGTATTGTTAAAATTTGGTGAGAAAGTTCACAAGTTGGAAATGCAGGTTTGTAATTTTATTAGTGTTCTTCCTGTTTTATAGAATTTAGAATCATATAAAATTATTTCCTATTTTGCTTTGAGAATGTTGATGGAGAAGTATAGAGAAGGTCAGAAGGAATTGCATTGTGTGTTTGTGGATTTAGAGAAAGTGTACGACAGGGTGGAGAGAGGAGTTGTGGTATTGTGTGAGGAAGTCTGGTGTGTCAGAGAAGTATGTGAGGGTGGTGCAGGACATGTATGAGGACAGTGTGACAGTAGTGAAGTGTGCATTAGGAACGACAGTCTGGTTCAAGGTCGAGGTTGGACTGCATCAAGGATCTTTCCTGTTTCCTGTTGAAGGACGAGGTCAGACAGGAGTCTCTGTGGACTATGATGTTTGCGGATGATATTGTGATTTGTGGTGAGAGTAGGGAGCAGGTTGAGAAGATCCTGGATAGGTGGAGGTACACGCTGGAGAGAAGGGGAATGAACGTCAGTAGGAGTAAGACAGAGTACATGTGTATGAATGAGAGGGAGGGCAGTGGAGGGGTGCAGTTGCAGGGGAAGAGGTGGAGAAGGTGGAGTAGTTCAGGTACCTGGAGTCAACAGTGCAAAGTAATGGAGAGTGTGTTAGAGAAGTGAAGAAAAGAGAGGAACCAGACTCAAAAGCAGAACCTCATCCTCCTTTGGGTGACACCAAGAGTGTGATTATAGTCTTTAAACAATGCAGAACACTGGAGAGTGAGAACTAACATGAGCACTGGAGTGTAAGATTATGAGTGATGATCTTTCTACAGTCTTATACAGTCATTTGAGATTATGAAACCAGGAGCTACTGAGCAACTCATAAAATAGCTCAACATTTCAGATCATCACAGATCCAGTGTGTTAGAGAAGTGAAGTAAAGAGTGCAGGCAGGGTGGAGTGGGTGGAGAAGAGTGATAGAAGGAGTGATTTGTGATAGAAGAGTATCTGTGAGAGTGAAAGGGAAAGTTTATAGGACTGTGGTGAGACCTGAGATGTTGTATGGATTAGAGACAGTGGCATTGAGTAAAAGACAGGAGGTGGAGCTGGAGGTAGCAGAGCTGAAGATGTTGAGGTTTTCATTAGGAGTGACGAAGATGGAAAGGATTAGAAATAAGTTTATTAGAGGGACAGCGCATGTAGGACGTTTTGGAGACAAGGTGAGGGAGGTGAGATTAAGATGGTTTGGACATGTGCAGAGGAGGGACATGGGGTATATCAGTAGGAGAATGCTGAGGATAGAGACACCAGGAAGGAGGAAAAGAGGAAGACCAAGGAGGAGGTTTATGGATGTGGTGAGGGAAGACATGCAGGCAGTTGGTGTGAAAGAGGCAGATGTAGAGGACAGGGGGTATGGAGACGGATGATCCACTGTGGCAGAATTTTTTATTGTGATTTTTTTCTATACTTTTTTCCTTGAATTGTACAATATTTAAAATAGGATTTATTTATAATTTCTTATCATCTTATGTTGTGACTTTTAGTTGTTTGGATTTGCATTTATGGCATTTGGCAGATGCTCTTATTCAGAGCAACTTATATTTATCTCATTTATACAACTGTTTGGGTTTGTAGGACTCAATAACCAGGATGTAAAATAACCAATCAACCATCACTGTAGAATCTATCAGTGGCTTCATCCCACATTCTGGCTTCACTCTGAGAAGTTCATATGGATCACTACATGCTTTTCAAAAGCAACAAGAGAGGGGCAGGAAATGAGAGTCCCACACATGTCCTCTTCTTACACTGTTATATTGTATATAAAATCTTTACACACTCATTGTACAACAACCCCTGCACTGCCCTGCCCTGCCACGCCCCTCCCCACCACGGGCACCAATGAAATTCCATTGTACGTTCCGAAAGGAATTGGATAATGTTGGATTGGATTTTTAATTGGATATTGGAATAGATATAAGATTGAATGTTAGATTGGATGTTTGAAAATATTGTGTACTTTATGGAATTGATCAGATTTGTTATTGGAGATTTGGATCATGTGTACACTTTGTGGGATTAAATAAATGAAGAAAATTAAGTAATAAGTTATTTTCTGCATCTCAAAATCAAGAAAACGCAGTTTTCTCCCTTTTCAGCTGGCAATATGAGATCAGAAAATGAAGAAGGCGTCATAAATCACATTTTGGTTTTCAACTGCTTATTAAAAAAACTAATAAACGCATCATACGCACCCATTTATAAATTCCCAAACCCTTTTATACTTTGTTCTTTTAAAAAATAGTTATTTTTTAAAATAAATATTTTTTCATTCATTATAATAAATAAATAAATACTAATAAACAAAATGCCCCAGAAACTTTATAAATTGTCAAGTAGATTTTTTATTTGTTTGATATAAAAAAGTTGAATAGTTTTTTTTAAATATACTTATTTATCATAAATTATTATTTTTTAATTCTTAAGTGAGTTTCTGTTTTTATTGTGCCTCTTTTGCCTTCTACACCTGTAACTTCTCCTATTTAGATATTTTAACTGTTTATTCGAGCTCATTTTTAAAAATAATTTTTAGACTTGGATTGATTACAGCTATTGATTCCTCAGTCGCTCATCTTTTAACGTTCATCACCACAGAATTACACTCGGACACTACAACGCTACAAATGAGACTCTCGAGTGTGAACGAGTACGACCACATCATTAACTTAATGGCTTTGAATGTGTAAGGAGGAGGCTATAAATTTAGTCAGGCTGATCGATAATTCCGGAGGGTAATCAATAGCTCGTTAGGCTGCGCTCGTTACACACTTCGGTCAGGATTTATATTACAGTAATGATGTTCAGGTAAGAAAAAAAAGTCAAAAAAATAAAAAGTTCAATAAAAGTGATTCTGATTTGTAAATCTGAAGAGGTTTGGGTTTTTTTCTTCAGGTTTCTATCAGTACGGTTCCTCCTGGTCACCACAGAGTCTGTCATTTTTTAATCAAATTTCAAGTCTTGTATTTTGTGGGATTTTTTTGCGTGAAGGAAATACAAGTGGAAAAACTACCCCAATGCCTGTAGATGCTTAATAACATCATCCAGATATGATTTGATGTGATTATCAGAAGAATCATTCTGGCAGGTTTCTGTTCAGGTTTTTTTTTTTCCACTTTCACAGCAGAGCAGGAATTGAAGCGATTTTATCTTTAATTTTTTTGGGGGGGGCAAGATAAATGATGTCGGGAGTTTCGTTGTTGGCTTTGTGTAGCAGGCCATACAGCTAGACTGCATATTTATCATTGCTATTTATGCTGTCCATCAAAAGCCCCCACAAACAGGCTCAGAATAAACATGAGACCTCTTTCGATCACAGATCACAGCTGACTTGCTGAGTAGGTGGTTTTAGCATACATCAGACTCTTATTAAAGATTCTGTTTGTGGTAGCGCAGGAAAAATAAAAATCCAGCCGACTTTTCAACCACCAGGTTTATCCGCTACAATATGTTGAGAGGGTTATTACCTGCTGCTTCGCTAAGTGATTATGACTTTCACCGAAGCTTACCTTATGAGATAAGTGCAGAGGCAAAGGCCAGTAATTTCAGAATACTTCAGAATTATGCATCCAAGCGTATTAAATTGTGCCAGGTTTAGAAAATGAAGACTCTGAAAGAGACCTCAATTAAACAAGGAAATCGGCACTGGAGCTGCATGTTAATACCTGCCTTTGCACGCTCCTTTGCATTTTAAACACTCATTAGAGTAATTAATTGCTTATTTTTTTCATTTCCAGTCCATGGTGCTCCTGCTCCACAGCCAGCGACAGTACATCTTCGACTTTGACCTACAAGACAGGCTCTCTGCCATCACCATGCCCAGTGTGGCGCGTCACACCATGGAGACCATTCGGTCCATCGGCTACTACCGCAACATCTATCATCCACCTGAGAGCAACGCCTCGGTCACCGTGGATTACACCGAGGACGGACAACTTCTCCGTGTGGCACACTTGGGCACTGGGCGCCGCATCCTCTATAAGTACAGGAGGCAGAACAAGATCTCAGAGATCCTGTATGACAGCACACGTGTGAGTTTCACGTATGACGAGACTGCCGGCGTTTTGAAGACGGTCAACTTGCAAAGTGAAGGTTTTATCTGCTCCATCCGATATCGCCAGATCGGCCCTTTAGTGGACAGACAGATCTTTCGATTCAGCGAGGACGGCATGGTCAATGCCCGCTTTGACTACTCGTATGACAACAGCTTCCGGGTCACCAGCATGCAAGGGGTCATTAACGAGACGCCGCTTCCCATCGACCTTTACCAGTTCGATGACATTTCTGGCAAAGTGGAGCAGTTTGGCAAGTTCGGAGTGATCTATTACGACATCAATCAGATTATCTCGACAGCAGTCATGACATACACTAAGCACTTTGATGTCCACGGCCGCATCAAAGAAATCCAGTATGAGATCTTCCGGTCCCTCATGTACTGGATCACCATCCAGTATGACAACATGGGCCGGGTCACCAAGCGCGAGATCAAGATCGGACCTTTTGCAAACACGACCAAATACAGCTATGAGTACGACGTGGATGGCCAACTGCAGACCGTTTACTTGAACGAGAAGATGATGTGGCGTTACAGCTATGATCTCAACGGCAACCTGCACTTGCTAAACCCGGGTAACAGCGCTCGCCTCACGCCGCTTCGTTATGATCTTCGTGATCGCATCACGCGCCTTGGCGACGTACAGTACCGGATGGACGAAGACGGATTCCTGCGCCAGAGAGGCACCGAGATCTTCGAGTACAACTCCAAAGGCCTACTGGTACGAGTCCATAGCAAGGCCAATGGGTGGACTATTCAGTATCGTTACGATGGATTGGGGAGGCGACTGGCATCCCGTAACAGCCTCGGCCAGCACCTTCAATACTTCTATGCCGACCTGAACTACCCTACACGTATCACCCATGTCTACAACCATTCCAGCTCAGAGATCACCTCGCTCTACTATGACCTCCAAGGCCACCTGTTTGCTATGGAGATTAGCAGTGGAGAGGAGTTCTACATCGCCTGTGACAACACCGGAACTCCACTAGCTGTCTTCAGCAGTAATGGGCTGCTACTTAAGCAGGTTCAGTACACTGCTTATGGAGAGATCTACTTTGACTCCAACCCTGACTTTCAGCTGGTAATTGGGTTCCATGGGGGATTGTATGACCCACTTACAAGGCTCCTTCACTTTGGAGAACGAGACTACGACATCCCTGCTGGCCGCTGGACCACTCCAGATATTAGCACCTGGACCAGAGTGGGAAAAGATCCTGCCCCATTTAACCTGTACATGTTCCGCAATAATAACCCTATTAGCAAAGTGCATGATGTCAAAGAGTATGTTACAGGTAAGGACAAGTATGATTTCTCTTTTTTCTGACTTCCATCTGCTGTTGTACCTTAGGTGCCTATCCCTGCCAGGCACATGGGATTAAAACAATATCAGAAGTGACATGATGTGTTATAAGAATGTAAAGGCTGAATGTTTAAATAGATTTTTTTAAACAACTAACAGTGCTTTATTAAAATGTCAAATGTCTGTCTCTAGATGTCAACATCTGGCTGGTAACATTTGGCTTCCATCTTCATAATGCCATCCCTGGATTCCCAATTCCTAAATTTGACCTTACACAGCCATCACTGGAGATGAGAAAGAGTCAGCTCTGGGATGATCTTCCGGTATTTAAAGCTTTTGTAATCTCTTCATTGCCACTGTTTTGGTTCGTTGTCGTGCTTCGAATGAGTGAAAAATCCTATTCTGTGGTGCTGTTCAGTTTATTGCCTGTGATTTATCCCATCAGTTAATTAACAAGTTTTTGAAGATTTTAATTAGATGTGTAAACTCAAAAGTGCTTCGGCCCTCCAGGATCTCAGTTTGACACATTTTCTACAGTTTTGCACTTCAGCTCACTCTAGCCTCAATAGTTGCTTAAAAGAAAGTGTTGCTTGGACTTGTTGGGTTGTTTTTTTTCCAAGATTCATGAGTAGAGACAGAGAGAGGCGAGAGGAAGCGAACCCACTATGGAATAATCACCATTATTCTAAAACAAGAATTTACTGTGCCGTATGTGGAGCTAATTACAGTACCAGCTGGTCAAACAACACACCATGGGCCATAATAAGGAGTCCAAATAGTGTTTCTTTGTTTTTGATACTTTTTGTTTCGTATTTGTTACTTCTGTTTTGCTTTGATAAAAAATTATGATGATCTTGTTTTCTTGACAAAATGTGATTTGAGCCTGCATTTCTAGTTTTAAACTAATTTGCTTCAGGCAGCCACTATACAAGTCTCTTGTCACGTTTTGCCCTTTTCCCTTATAATTGATTTCTCTTCCCTTTTGCAGGCCATCTCAGGCGTCCAGGAGGAGGTGACACGACAGGCCAAGGCGTTCTTATCTTTCGAGAGGATGCCGGAGATCCAGTTTAGCCGGCGCCGCAGTGCATGGGATAAACCCTGGCTGTGGTTCGCCACCGTCAAGTCGTTGATCGGTAGAGGCGTGATGCTTGCGATCACCAGCAAAGGCCAAGTTGCCACAAATGCCCTGAACATTGCCAACGAAGACTGCATCAAGGTGGCCGCGGTGCTGAACAATGCCTTCTACCTAGAAGACCTGCATTTCACAATTGAGGGTCGCGACACACATTACTTTATTAAAACAAGCCTTCCTGAAAGTGACCTGGGGGCCTTGCGGCTGACGAGCGGCCGGCGTAGCCTGGAGAACGGCGTGAATGTGACCGTGTCCCAGTCCACCACCGTAGTGAACGGGCGTACGCGGCGCTTCGCAGACGTAGAGCTACAGTACGGCTCGCTGGCGTTGCATGTACGGTACGGCATGACACTGGATGAGGAAAAGGCAAGAGTGCTTGAGCAGGCCAGGCAACGAGCTCTCGCAAGCGCATGGCAAAGAGAACAGCAAAGGGTCCGAGAGGGCGAAGAAGGTGCCAGGCTCTGGACTGAAGGTGAGAAACGGCAACTACTGAGCTCAGGAAAGGTTCTGGGCTATGACGGCTACTACGTCCTCTCTGTGGAGCAGTACCCCGAACTAGCCGACAGTGCCAACAACATCCAGTTCTTGAGGCAGAGCGAGATCGGGAAGAGGTAACAACCGACTGCACGGCGATGCTTTAGCTGGGAAGAAGCAACAACAACAGACTGTACTGTGCCTAGCTGCCTCTTTCGTTCACCGTGTAGAAAAGACCTGAGATAAGCTCTGAAACCCGACACGTCTCTCCCTCTGCAGCATCGACATGAACTCTTTCTGAAAGCACTCAATAAGAAATTTTTTTAAATAAAAAATAAATAAAAAAAACTGCTTTAGCTTGGTAGATGTAATGGACTGTTACTTAGCTGACAGTTTTCTCAGACTGAGGAGAGAAATAACGTGAAGAAATGACTCAAGCGCTCAGTACCGCCTCAGTTGCCTCACACTCTCTTACCCCAATACCCCCACTCTATACCGAATATACTCACTAATAGCCCCCTTCCCCATCACAGGGTAGACAGAAGCCGCCTCTATTTTACCGTGTACAAAAACCCTAAGAACATATTTCTTCACGCTGCAGCATCCGATGGACAAGCAAAGTTTCTCTGAAGGACTCTTGATAAATGATTTTTAAAAACTCTTCGGATCTTTTTTGTGCTTTTTTTGTATAAAATTCTTTAACGACGGTACGCATAACGGATTTAAAAAAAAGGAAGAAAAGAAAGGAACGTGTTTACAAAACCACTGCACTTGGCTAACGGACTAACGTGTACAGAGCCTCTGGGTCGCAACTTTCACTCGGGAAGTTCTTCTTGAAAAAAAATAAAATAAAAAAAAAAAATAAAAATTAAAAGTTTTGTGGATGTTGTGGGTACAGAGACGTACAGCCGTGAGAACTGAACGATCCTTTCCTGCTTCGCTTTCTTTTGAAGACGCTGTTACGATTCAAGTATTCAGTCGAGTCTGCGTGTTCGATGTCATTGCTGAACCAGCTGGCGGATGTAGAGTAGAGAGCAAAAACTAAAGTAAAAATTATATATCCTAACTGGCCTGTCTTTTGACAAGAGATGTGAGAGTTATCTTTATGAATTTTTTTTTAACTTAAAAAAAAAATCCACTTATCCATACATCAATATTAGTCTCAGAGAAAGTAATTTATGTACAGTGTTTATACATACAAAAAAAATACAAAAACAAAAATAAATCCTTAAGAATATTGACTTTCTTTTTACCGTCTTGTCATGCATTACTGTTTACACTTCATGAAGTTTAATATTTGATCTTATCAGAATTTATGGTAATGCTAATCAAAATAAAATCAGCTGTACTGTCTCATTAATCTCTGCATTTTCATCTCGTACTGTTTGTTTTGCACACGTTTTGTTTTTTATTTTTGTGGGTTTTTTTAAGCTCTTGGCCGGTTTCATTGCTTGCCTGCTTTTTCACTGTAATCGATGGAGGTGATGTACGCCGGATGTCGAGCTGCGGTTCAATAACAGCCTATAGATATTAGTTAGAAATAAAGCGGGATACAGATTCAAATGTTGGGTGTTTTCTGTTTACTCGCAGGAAACTACTCGGGGCTGTACTCTGTACATGTCATGTTTCAAACGCAGGTTAAGATTTTTTTTAAAAATCGATCACCTCAACTGGAACTATGGACTCGAGTCGTGACTTTTAGAAAAAGCATGGAAAACGGAGCAAATCGGATTCACAGGCAAAAAAATTAATGCGGGCGAGAAACGAAAAACTTCATTCACGTGCATCTCCTCACGGTTGAAAGTCGATTCGTTTTATAGCTCGATTTTGTTTGTCTATTTCTGAGGCCTTCAAAAAAAGAGAACGTACCTCGGTTTTTTTGTTGTTTTTGTTTTCCTTTTTTTACTTATTTACTTACTACGAAACTTATTTTTTTATTAATATGCGAATGAAAAAGGATGTGAAAAAGGGATAGTGGTCGGGCAGTTCCCCCGCAATGATGGTGATGGTGGGTTTGGAACTCTTTTCTGATCGTTGTGCTTTGTGTCAAGCGCTGTGCGTTTGGCTGCTCTGATCTTAGAAATGCCAAATTCTTTCCTTGTTTGACAATCCGGTTCCCACTGCAATTAAATGCGGTGACTTCGTACCCCTCCCTGAGGTGACACAGCAGCTCTGCACCCCTCACTCGGCTCCTGGAGGCGCTGCGGTGGCTTTGTGCCCCCCACTCCCCTCCTTGAGGTGTTGTGGCAGCTTCGTGCCCCCCACTCCCCCCCTTGAGGCGTTGCGCCGGCTTTGTGCCCCCCACTCCCCTTTTTTAGGCTTTGCAGCGGTATTGTGCCCCCGACTCCCCTCCTTGAGGTGTTGCGGCGGCTTCTTGCCCCCCACTCCCCTTCTTGAGGCATTGACATGGCTTCTTGCCCCCCACTCCCCTCCTTTAGGCGTTGCGGCGGTATCGTGCCCCCCATTCCCTTCCTTGAGGCATTGCGGCGGTATCGTGCCCCCCACTCCCTGCCTTGAGGCGTTGCGGCAGCTTCATGCCCCCCCACTCCCCTCTTTGAGGTGTTGCGGTGGATTCACACCCCTCGAGCAGTTAACGAATTATAAAAGCAGCTACATTTTGAGCACACGTCACGTCGCACAGAACGCCATTTCTTTGGCACTTACCGCGATACACGATTCTTACGAAGGCCATGGCGGTTAGCAAATAGGGAACGGTTGGCAAGAAAAGAACAAGGTGATCAAGGTTTTCTTTGCCATATGTTGCATGCGTATGATGTAAAACTGCCTATCTGAAACCATTTCACCCACTTTAAAGGTCATGTTCAGAAGCCGGGTGTTTGAACGCACTGCTTTGATGGATTATTTACTGTATCTGCTTCTACTCCAGCTCATTATGGATGTGTGTGAAAATGTACTGAATGTTTTCTTTCTCCATCTCCATCTCCATGGCTCCTCTCTGTCTCGTAGCTCTGTACGGCCTCATGCAGGTCCCTCAAAGTTTTAAAGTAGGATGTAAAAAAAAGAAAAAAACTATATGCCTTGTTTATATGCATTTTTTCTGTTTTATGGGAAAGATTTTTTTTTTTACAGATATGTTCCTTTTTGTACTATTTAAAAAAAAGGTAAAAAGGTAAAAAGCGGGCGTGAGGAAGAACTGTCTCACGGTCTGCTAGTGAAGGGACTACGGATGCGCCACACTCATGTTTCTGTTTGTTTTTGAGCGACAGATCTTGAGGTTTTCTTGTTTGTTTGCTTGATAAGGTACAGAAAATAAATGTCTGGAGTGCAATTAAGAGACTGGATACACGTTAACGAGACTTCGGGACGTCAAAAAGCATTGAGTTTAATGCACTGTTCAATCCAATCTAAATTTCAGTCTGATAACACATGTTTTACTGCCACAGAAGTTGGAAAGGAAGCAGGAACCTCCGACTTGTTCATCTGATGTATTAACTACTGACAGAAGCAACGTGTGAAACACGTGTGAAAATGTGTATCCAGACCTTTAAGTGCAAATGTAAACTAATCTCAAGTAGGTCGATGCTGGACCCATTTACATTTTTACTTTGCAACATGTTAATGCTCCACAGACGCCAATCATTTAAATAAAAACATAATACTCATAGTGTTTCTGCTCTCGTCTTTTACTTATTTGTTTGTTTGTTTATCACTGTAACTGAAAGTGGACAGCAGCGATGTTTGATTGTAGTGTAAAAAATAAGTTTTATACATACATACATATATATACACACACACATACAGTAGGGCAAAAAGTATTTAGTCAGCCACCAATTGTGCAAGTTCTCCCACTTAAAAAGATGAGATCTGTAAAGCCTGTAATTATCATCATCGGTACACTTCAACTATGAGAGACACAATGAGAAAGAAAAATCCCGAAAATCACATTGTCTGATTTTAAAATAATTTATTTGCAAATTATGGTGGAAAATAAGTATTTAGTCAATAACAAAAGTTCATCTCAATACTTTGTTATATACCGTTTGTTGGCAATGACAGAGATCAAACATTTTCTGTGAGGCTCAACAAGGTTTTTACACACTGTTGCTGGTAGTTTGGTCCATTACTCCATGCAGATCTCCTCTAGAGCAGTGATGTTTTGGGGCTGTCGCTGGGCAACATGGATTTTCAACTCCCTCCAAAGATTTTCTATGGGGTTGAGATCTGGAGACTGGCTAGGCCACTCCAGGACCTTGAAATGCTTCTTATGAAGCCACTCCTTGGTTGCCCGGGCGGTGTGTTTGGGATCATTGTCATGCTGAAAGACCCAGACACGATTCATCTTCAATGCCCTTGCTGATAGAAGGAAGTTTTCACTCAAAATCTCACGATACATGGCCCCATTCATTCTTTCCTTTAAAGGGATCAGTCGTCCTGGTCCCTTTGCAGAAAAACAGCCCAAAAGCATGATGTTTCCACCCCCATGCTTCACAGTAGGTATGCTGTTCTTTGGATGCAACTCAGCATTCTTTCTCCTCCAAACACGACAAGTTGAGTTTTTACCAAAAAAATCCTCTTCTGGATCATCCAAGTGGTCTCTAGCAAACTTCAGATGGGCCCGGATATGTACTGGCTTAAGCAGGGTGACTCGCCTGGCACTGCAGGATTTGAGATTTGGCAGCGTAGTGTGTTACTGACGGTAGCCTTTGTTACTCTGGTCCCAGCTCTCTGCAGGTCATTCACCAGGTCCCCCTGTGTGGTTCTGGGATTTTTGCTCACCTTTCTTGTGATCATTTTGACCCCACGGGGTGAGATCTTGCGTGGAGCCCCAGATCGAGGGTGATTATCAGTGGTCTTGCATGTCTTCCATTTTCTAATAATTGCTTCCACAGTTGATTTCTTCACACCAAGCTGCTTCCCTACTGCAGATTCAGTCTTGCAGCCTGGTGCAGGTCTACAATTTTGTTTCTGGTGTCCTTTGAGAGCTCTTTGGTCTTGGCCATAGTGGAGTTTGGAGTCTGACTGTTTGAGGCTGTGGACAGGTGTCTTTTATACTGATAACAAGTTCAAACAGGTGCCATTAATACAGGACAGAGAAGTCTCTTAAAGAAGAAGTTACAGGTCTGTGAGAGGCAGAAATCTTGCTTTTTTGTAGGTGACCAAATACTTATTTTCCACCATGATTTGCAAATAAATTCTTTAAAAATCAGACAATGTGATTTTCGGGATTTTTTGTTTCTCATTTTTTGTCTTGAAGTGTACCGATGATGAAAATTACAGGGCTCTCTCATCTTTTTAAATGGGAGAACTTGCACAATTGGTGGCTGACTAAATACTTTTTTGCCCCACTGTATGTATATATATATATATATATATATATATATATATATATATATATATATATATATATATTAGCATCTATATATGGTCAGTTTGAAAGCTGGATTGTGATTGGCTGGAAGGAGTCCAGGTGTGAACACTGGATTTTAATTGGCTGGAAGGAGTCCAGGTGTGAACGCTGGATTTTGATTGGCTGGAAGGCGTTCTGGTATAAAAGCTGGATTGTGATTAGTCGGAAGGAGTTCAGGTTTGAGTTCAGAGAGTTGAACACCCAGGTAGTTTGCGTTTCTCAGTTGAGTCAGTGTTCTAAATTAATATGATGCTTATAAACACCTGTAACCATAGTAAAACATACTATGTAAAACAGCTATTGTAGACATTTTCTCCTGATCTTACTGAGCTCTATGGAGGAGTTTTGCTTGCGGTGGAATGTATATGGTCAATAACATGGTTTTGTTAAATGGCTCAAGACACAGATTGAATTTGACAAACTGGAGAAGAAAACTTTCAAATGAGAAACAGAACAAAAAACAGCACCAAGAGTTAACTCCAACAGCTTCTGGGAAGATGTTCCACTAGATTTTGGTGTGTGTTTGTAGATATTTGGGATATTAATTCAGCCACAAGTGTGTTAGTAAAGTCTGATAGTGATGTAGGTGAGGTAAGAAGGGTTCAGAAGGGGTTGGAGTTCTTTAGGAAGAGCGCTTTCACTCCAGCCCATGTAAAGCAGATCTTCATGGAGCTGCTTTGTGCACAGGGGTATTGTGTTGCTGAAAAAGGGTTTGGGTTTCCTAGTTCAAGGGAAGGGAAAATTTTATGCTGCATCCAAAGACAAAAGAAATGTGTAAATCCAAAATGGCTGTCTCTTAGTAGGCTGAATGTATTGTTAACTTCTTGTAAACACTTGTATTCTAAACAGCACACACTTGACTGATAATCATTGTAAATCAAAACACTTACTTCAGTGTTTGCTTCCTTCAATTACTTTAAACTCTAAACCGAATGTGTGAGTACTCCTCATTACACTGTCAGCTGGTGAACAGAATTATGGGATTGTTTTTTTGGTTTTTTTTTGCGCAAAGCTCCTTCAAATTTGGCAGCAGTAAGGGAGCTCAGAAGTCCTTATGCTACCTTATGAATTGGACAGGCGTTATTTAATTCATTTTTTCTACCAAACAAAGCCACAAAACAGCTTTACAGAAATTCAGATGTGGATTCAGGCCCAGATCTGTTTCCCAGGAGCACTGAAATTCTTCATACTTCCCAAAAATGCTGCCCACTTAAGCGCCGTTTAACACTCCGCATTTTTCATTATTCATAGTATGGATTAGGTCTTTGTCCCCTGGTACACTGTAACTAAGTGCTGCAGGCAGTAAAATCAACAAATGAGTTGCTTACACATCTAAAACGCAGGACAACAACCGTGTGTACCAGAGTGAATAAATCAGTATTATTTTTAATATAGTTATAGATATAATTCTTTTAGAATGAATTAATATAAACAGTTTGCTACACTATCTTAAGGAGACTGAAGTAAGAACTAGAATCACCATGACCAGTTTTTCACTCCTTCAATGAACAGATGATAAGAGACCTCAATAATGATAGAACTGTAATGAATAGAATTCAGTGTTGTGGATGAGGATGAGGTTCGCCTTCGAGTCTGGTTCTTCTCAAGGTTTTTTTCCTCATACCATCTCAGGGACTTTCTTCCCTCACCACCATCACCACTGGCTCGCTCATTAGGGATAAACTCATAAGGAATAATTTATGACACTAAAATTTATAGTCGCAATCTATTTAATGGACAATGTTCATTGTTAAAAGCGCTACACAAATAAAGTTGAATTGAATTGTAAATCATATTTAACACCCTTTTAGAGAAATATTTATAAAGTCCTATTGTAGACATATTTCATATTTATTTCTGTCAGAAATGTGGCTCTTTTATCTCATTTGCCTCAAATAAACTGCAATCTACAACTTCCTGTTAAAGCTAGAAAACTGATATTAATTATACTATATACTGGTCTAATGTGTGCTAAGTTTATGTTAAACACATTCCCTTTGTACAGTGACACAAAGCAAAGTCATCACGAGATAAAACTGAGCCAAGAGAGCACTAATAAAAGATGGGAGTAAGGGGCGGAGCTTCCAGGGATTTTTAATTAATTTAAAAGTGTATGCAGCTGTCGATCATTTCACATCAACATGATGATGGGTTTTAATTAGGGGAAAAACTTTAACTCGTGTAGATGTTGTGGTCTGAGGGGGTCATTTATGTGGATTGTTAGCATTATGCATTGTGGGCGTGGCCTGCCTGGATTTTTTTTAAACTCGGAAATGGCAAAACAATGCGAGCTTTAATTAAAATACATTTTTACTGTCATTCAATCCGGGTTAATACAAAACAAGAGAAATAAACCCCATAGCACTGGTCTGAGGAATCTATTAGAACAGTTCGTTTGCATTTGGGGCTTTATAGTTTCATCCGATTTATCCCAGTGATCACAAGGGAACTCAACCTCATCTGGGTGGCACCTAAAGTCCATTCATACTTATAGTATTGCTGAGGTGTTCAGTGATGGACGCTTATAGGCAGAAATGTTCACGCAAACTGTGGTCCTGAGACATCAATTACAGTCCAAATCCATCCTCAAAGTTCTTGAGTTGCTCAGTAACTTCATGGTTCTTCATGGCTCTTCAGGCTTCGAACCAATGTGATGTGAAATTTGAGAGTGAGGAGTCGACAGTATACAAATATCCCAGCTCACCAAACACTATATCCATTATACCCTCCAGATCTGCTCCTTTACCTCAGAAACACCTACTGACTAAAGACTCGACTAAATAAATATGTTTTCAGCCTCGACTTGAAAACTGAGACTGTGTCTGAGTCCCGAACACTGATTGGAAGGTTGTTCCATAACTGTGGGGTTTATAAGAGAAACATCTGCCCCCTGCTGGAGTCTTTATTATTTGAGGTACCAACAAATAGCCTGCACCTTCTGATCTAAATAGGCGTGGGGGATCATAATGTAACAAACGATTCAGTACATGACCAGAACGGTTCATTTGCTTCAAACAGGAGTGTCCAGATGCAGTGTGATTGTTTGTGTGAGTGTGTAAGTGATACACACACACACATATAAATTGTATATCAGATTGTGCTGTATGTAAATTTGAATAGTGGCACTTAAAGATCAAAGCGCACACTAAATAATGCAGTGTAATATCTACAAACATTTTCTCCAAAACGTTCTCGCATCCCAGAAGCAACTGTTCCCTGGCAGCTCACTATGACATGGACCTCTGACTTACAACATTCGTTTTTAAAACTTTGCTTTGGTTCATGAATGGTGCATCGCTAACTGAGTACTCAGTAACTGTTTTTTCGGCCTCACACTATTAATGCAATTTTAAACAACATGAGAAACCAGATTGCAACATCACAGCTATCTTAGATACGCAGGGGTGGAACAGAGCACTCAGACTGAACATGGAGACAAATCAATGTTGTTTCACTTCGGGTTTGATTGAACGTTAATGTGAATTTGTTGCCATTAAAAGCTTGACTGATTAAAAAAAAAGTTTAAAGGGCTGAGCCGTGCTCTCGTCTTTAACTGATGGTGGTAAGAAAGTTAAAGCAGCACATCAATGATGTTCTGAATTATAAGGAAGAATCAGTAGATGAGCTCCTCAGGAGAAAGTCAGTAGAGTAGCAAGGTGATTCATTTATTAGTTGATTGATTAACATAAATAAAAAAACTAGAACCGTATTTGCAGCTCTGATTGACTCCACAATCCTGTCACATTTCCACGTTTGTAAAGGCCATGTGTTGTACAGCTGATTATCAGTGCATGCCTCTGTAGGTACTATATAATCGCTGGGTTATTTTTACAAGCTCCATAAAGACCTGGTCCTTCGATTAAGTTCTCCGAGACGGAGAAAAATCACTATCGTAGGTGAAATATGAAATCCACACAGTCCCTCCTTGTCCAAACACTGAGCGTTCATTCATCATGATTGACTGAAGAATGATGTTACAGACCCAGCAAGAGACAGCGAGTGTGTTTTTCTGCCTCCGATTGTTCCTCTGAGGTCCTAACATGGTCTGAGGGCTTAAGATAAACGACTATTCCCTCCATTCCTGCGTGACCCATCAAAAACATGCAACGAGCCAAACCTTCTCCTCCGTCACGGCCCGTTGCGCCTCTCTAATTCTCCTCACAGCCATCCATCAGCTCCGGCTTCAACACAAAAGCCCAGAAGAAACAAGCTTTCATCATTAGGAGAGTGAACAAGCCACCTCTATATATTACCCAGAAATCCCATGTAGTGGAGTGATACTCCTCCGCCTAATGTTTTCTCCGAAGCACACAGGCATCGTAAGCTGAGCTCAAGATCTGGGCTTCTATCCAAGCAGCCACTGCTTGGGGTTTGAGACGCAGCCGGTGAGAACGGGTCAGAAGATGCTGAGAGGGTTGTTAAAAACGCATAGCGAGTATAAATGACTTATGCAGAAGATCTTAGCACGGGCGTCAGGGACAACATCCATCACACTCTGTGTTTACAAGGCGAGGAAAACAATAAATCCAGGACCTTATGGTATGTTGAGTCGGGTGGAACCGGAGAGTGGTGGTCAATCCCCGTCGTACACGTCGCACCTGTTCACCACATTCCCCGCAGCTCCGTTCCACGACGGGAGCGGAAAAATTCACAGGTTGCCGTTTTTTATCATCGCGCGATCACTGACACTTGCGCGTATCACGTTTTAGTAATGAACAGATGGACTTAAACAGCTGTTGGTGTAGGCTTGAGTTCCAGGTTGTTACCTGAGGTACCGATAAAAACATGAAACCTACATCAAAGAGCTTATTTAGCACAGCGACTTTCAGCTGTTTTATTCAATTTGAGGTCGTTTTTTAAACTTTTTTTTTTTTTGCCAAATCCTCGAAAGCAGCTGCTTCAACCAACACATCCGGCGTCCTTTCCCTGTCGGTGAACTGACTTTGCCCAGAATTATAAATACCACGGTGTGCATGGGTTAGTAACCACAAAAGTGACAAAAGGAAGGACACCTGGTGAACCGTTGAAAGGGTCATCATGGACTTCCATGGTTCATTGATGCGTGCCTGGTCCGGTCCCACAAAAGCCCTACTGAAGCACAAATTATGAAACTAGTTCACGCTGAGCATCACCACTTATTGCAAATGGACCTGCATATCTGCAGAGGGGTTACAGAGCCCATGATGTTCCTGTCCATAACTCAAAGCTCCTACAATAGATACATAAACATCAGAAATGGACTATGGATCAATGGAAGAAATTGGCCTGGTCTGATAAATCATTTTTCCTTTTACATTATGTGTGGGTGTGTGGGTGTGTGGGTGTGGCTTGCCTGGGAAAAAGACGGTCCCACTTTGGGAAACAGCCGGCCATTTGTCACTCATCTGGGAAGAGTTTGTGGAGGTTTGTGGAGACTCATTCAGCTACAAGTGTGTTGTAAAGTCAGGTATTGATGGAGGTGAGAAGGTGAGGGGGCCTGGGGTGCAGTCAGCGTTCACATTCATCCCGAAGGTGTTTAATAGGGTTTATGGCAAACAACATTCTTGTCTGAAAATGCGGCGTGTCCACGCTGAAACGTCAGGCAACGCTCAGGTCCTGCATGAGCAAAAGGGAAGACGCTTCGACCCGTGTCATTTCTGTCGGACATTTATTTACTTTTCCGACTCTTTGAAACGTCGCGGGAAGCAGGGAATGCCACGTCACATGATTACAAATTCTAATTTATCCATTTTGAGGCGCATTTTCAAAAAGCAAATCGCCAGATGAAATCGCCTTCTCACTGTGGACAGAAGCCAAAACTGAGGGAAAAATATCTATTTTTAAATGATAGTGTATTAATAAGGACATGGTCTGTAGCTCCATAGCAGGAGATCTTCCACTTCGACCCATATAAAGCAGATGGAACTGGTTTTGTGCAGAGGGGTATTGTCATGTTGGAACAGGTTTGGGTCTCCTAGTTCAAGTGGAGATCCTGCATCCACAGACATCCTATGCAATTGTGTGCCTTCGAAATTTGGGAAACAACCACATCTGGCTGGAAAGTTTGGTGTCCCAGTTCTTTATTTCACACAGTGTATTTCTTTTTCTTTTGAAGATCCACTTCATGACTTTCTGTTTGGAAAAACGAATGTTGACAACCGGCCAAAGCTGCCATCTTGATTTCACCTCATCACTGAGTAGTTCTGGGTTTTTCCACGCCTTTTTAGTTATTTTGGCCTGCGCCTGCGGATGAAGCCATCTCATGTCGGACATAATCATCTCTCATTTAAACAGCCCTGATGTCGAGTCTCTCCTGCGAGCTGAAACACGGCCAAAACCAACGATCCCGCTGCCGCAAGACGCTCAACGTTTATGACAAGTGAGATTAAGAAAGATTACGTCGCCGTCATTTACGACTCAAGTTGATTGGCCTGGCGAGCGACCAAAAACACAATCTCACAATTCTCCATCACAAACAATACGCCGAAGTCCTCATTCGGCCTGCGCTGCGGACTCGAGCCACATTCGGGTTCAGGTCCACACGACGGAAATAAATCATCAGCTCAGGGTTAGAACTGGTTGTCATGGTAATGGGTCAGAAACGTGACAGGATTTTTTGCATCCTGTTTGGATTTCAAACATTTTACCAGGAAAAAAGAAGAAAAGAGGTTTAGAAAAAACTAAAAAAATCCATTAAATGATCAAAATCTAAAGCAAGACTGCCATCTAGTGGTCACAAATATAATCTAAATTTCGATAAGATTCAGTTCATTTCAATCGGAAGACAAATAAATCCTTCTCCAGGACATCACCAAACAGCAGCAGGACCTTTTATTCATTTATCTATTTTAGATATCAGTGCATTTGTTGCATGTTTATTTAAAAATATGCAAAAATAAAACCTGAGATATCATTATTATTATTATTATTATATGATCAGCACCACTGGTCACCTAACATGAATTTCATATTTTGTTCTCATGCCTATAATTTTTTTTATTTTTTTATTCATCTTTAGCAAAACCGCATTCTGATTTACACACCGGAACCCGATTTAATATTTCAATCATGTAAGAAATAAAAAAAAAATTATAAAGTGATGACAGAGGCAGTAATCCCGGAAATATCAACTAAATTTAAAGTTATTTGTATATCACTTTTAACAATAGATATTGTCCCAAAGCAGAATTAACAAGTGAGCCAGTGGTGATGGTGGTGGTGGTGAGGGAAAAAAAACTGAGATGGTTTGAGGAAAAAATCTTGAGAGGAACCAGACTCAAAATGGAACCCGTCCTCATCCTCAACACTGAATTTCCATTCATTACAGCTCCATCACTGCTGATCTGTTCACTGAAGGACACCTGAATGTAAAACTGTTCAAGATGAATGTAGTCCTAAAGCATTGCTGCAGACTGAGGATGAATTTGGACTGTAATTAATCTGAACAGTCTGCTACAATGGGCTCAGGTCCGCAGTTTGCATGAACAGTTCTGCATTTAAGCTCCATCACTGAACACCTGAACAATGATAAACTGTTATGAGTGAACATTCAGGGCTGAGGATGAGTCTGGTTCCTCTCAAGGTTTCTTCCCCACACCATCTCAGGGAGTTTTCTTTGCCACAGTCTGGATCATGGAGGTCCAGATGGAAGAAACCTCAGAATCATGTGTAGCATAACAGAGAGAGAGAGAGAGAGAGAGAGAGAGAGAGAGAGAGAGAGAGAGAGAGAAAGAAGGAATGGATTATTCAGTATACTTATTGCTATGTAATGATTAAGGCATTGTACAGTGTGATCAGGGGGATGTAGAGACTCACTATGACATCATAAGTAGAAGGAAGAGTCTGATGGAGCTGTGGAATATATAGAGGATAGAAGAAGGGCAGATGGGCAGATGGGCAGTCACTCTGACATCAGTTAATCTCGATTGTTTTGCTATAACACCATGTCCCCAAAGGCGACCAGCCAACAAAGAGTATTGAAATTTTCTAAAAACACACCGTACAGTTTATCCTCTACATTTAATGTTCGTGAAGCAAATTCTTTCCTGTTCTCACGTCCCTCTGACACTGCAGACTCCTTCCATGAACATCAATTGAATGAAATCCATTTCAACAACATTCCATTCATTCCATGTGTTCACAATTGGGTTGAGATGATATGAGCCAATAAGCGGTTACTAAGGAAACGATGATTTATCACGAAGGAGTGCATGAATATAAATGGATCGTTAGTATAATGCACTAATTAACTATTCAATTACTAGTGCTTAAGGTTAGCTGATATGAATTATACACAAGTGGAGGGAAATTAATTATTATTCCATTTTCATGCTTTTTGCATGAGTTTGTGAATTTAAAAGGAAATTGTGTTGAATATTTCAGCTGATGAAGATTTATAATTATTTTAATTATATGTTAATTACATTTATTATGTACTTTTCATTCTAAGCCGTATTCTTAGACAAATTACAATAAAAAGTTTGATAATATATATATATAAAATAAAAAAAAATATATATATATATATATATATATATATATATATATATATATAAATAAATTCAAGGATATTAGCTTCGGTCACTACAAGAAAATAATTTAGTTATCAAAAAAGCAGTTTTTATTTTATTTATTTACTGCAAATACAAATTTATTATGACAGACAGCTGCTACAAATGTAGTACACCCTCTAGAAATTTAGTTCAATATATCTTCATGCATATTCAAATATAAATTCCAAAATAAAATAAAATAAATGCAACAAAATGGTAAATTAAAAAAACAATTACACTTTATTTTATTCCTATAGTGTAGTAGAGACACAAAATAAATTCTAATTGGTATACATTAGAGCATGTAGTGTAGTGAGCATATATATATAGTTTTTTTAATCCTTTTGATCAGGTGCTCTTCAGCACAAGGCCTTCAACTCTCTCCTGCTAAGTGTGTGCTAAAATGAGATGATAGTAATTCGCTCTGTAGATGGTTTTCTGCCAAATGCCGTAAGTGTCACTGTAAATCTGAATAAAAAAACACCCATAATTACAATATTACATTAACACTGAAATTAAGTATTTTCATCTTCTGAAGTGAGGCAAAGACTGGAGGCAGGAATGCAGTTGTTGAAACGAGATCTTCGAGAATAAATATTGATGTGTGTGTTCTAGCAGAGGAGTCATTTACATACTGGTGGAATGATCTTATTATTAGCTACAGACTAATTATGAGCTTTATATGGAGCATGAAAATGAGTTTTGGCAGAACCTGGGTTATCTGTTACTGTAATGATGTGGAGTTTCAGTAGATTCACACAGAGAATGTTGCCTGACTGACTGATGACTAAAATTTGCTGCCAGTGGGATTTTTAAACATCACATTTCCATCTGGCACACTGTAAAATATCACAGACTGGAGGTCATGCGTCAGGTGTTTACTACTGACAAACTACTTACATCTTATTTAGCACAGAGAACAGGATGGAACAATGCAACAAATAGAATAGAATAGAATAGAATAGAATAGAATAGAATAGAATAGAATAGAATAGAATAGAACAGTAAAATACAATTGTAAGAATAAAATAGAATAAAATTGTGTAAAATAGAATTCAGAAAGATGTATAGAGTAGAATAAAGTAGAATGTAATGGAGTAGAGCAGAATGGAAATGAGAGTGAAAATGGATTTAAGTAAATTAGAATGGAAAATGTAGTACTGTAGAATACAGTAGAGTGGAACTGAGTAGAGTAGAATAAAGTATAGATGAAAGGAATGAAATAAAGTATAGTAAGATAAAATTGAGTAGAATAGAGTAAATCAGGATAGAATTAAGTGAAATTTTAAGTAAATAAAACAGAATGGAATGGAGTAGATATTGTTAGAGAATACAGAACAGTAGGATTCAATTGAGCAGTGTAGTTGAAGTACAATAGAATTATTTAGAGTAGTGTAGAGTAGAGTACAATAGAGTATAGTTGAGAAGAGTAGAGTGGAGTGGAGAAGAGAAGAATAGAGTAAAGTAGAGTAGAGTAGAATAGCATAGAGTAGAGTAGAGTAGAGTAGAGTAGAGTAGAGTAGAGTAGAGTAGAGTAGAGTATTGTAGAGTAGAGTAGAGTAAAACAGTGTAGAATAGAGTAGGGTAGAGTAAAATAGAGTTAAGTAAAGTAGAGAAGAGTAGAGTAGAGGAAAGTAGAGTAGAGTAGGGTAGAGTACAGTACAGTAGAGAAAAGTAGAGTTAGGTAGAGTAGAGTACAATAGATTGAGTAGAGTAAAATAGTGTAGAGTAGGGTAGAGTAAAGTCGAGTTATGTAAAGTAGAATAGAATAAAATAGATTAGCATAAGATAGAATAGAATAGAATAGAATAGAATAGAATAGAATAGAATAGAATAGAATAGAATAAGCTTGTAGGTAACACAGTAGAGTAGAGTAGAGTAGAGTAGAGTAGAGTAGAATAGAGTAGAAAAAAGTAGAGAACAGTAGAGTAGCGTAGAGTAGTCAAGTCAAGATTATTTGTATATATTTTATATATAAAACTAGGAGCTACTGAGCTCAACATTTGTGATCATCACAGATCCAGCATCAGCTTCTCCATGCCAGAGCCTTTAAACACTTCAGGAGGTCCAATGTCAAACTCCACACATGTAGTGGGATCCAATTGGCACTGGTACGTCTCTAGATGGTTCGGGATGTTTGCGAGTTTGGCATCTACTTCTTTAAAGTACATAATCTTCATGAGGTGGGAGGTGACTGGAGCTGGCCAAACCTCAGGAAGCCTCGGGATGGGGAGAGAAAGAGAAGCAGTGGAGAGCAATTAGCATAGCTGTTGTTCATGATATTAACAGCACAAGTTGATAATGTGCAGATGTTCTGGAGCACAAGGTTATGATGTGAGACGTATGTTATGTGTAGGCTTTGCTAAAAAGATATGTTTTTAATCTACACTTAAACTGGGTGAGTGTGTCTGAGCCCCGAACATTGTAAGGAAGACTATTCCAGAGTTTAGGAGCTAAATGTGAAAATGCTCTACCACCTTTAGTGGACTTTGCTATTCTAGGAACTACTAGAAGACCAGAGTTTTGAGATCTCAGGGAGCGTGACGAATTGTAGCGTGTTAAAAGACTGGAGAGATACATGGGAGCCAATCCATTTAGTGCTTTATAAGTAAGAAGTAGTAGTATGTAGTCTATTCGAAACTTAACCGGAAGCCAATGTAGTGACGATAAGATTGGGGTTATGTGGTCATATTTTCTTGACCTAGTAAGAACTCTTGCTGCCGCATTCTGAACTAACTGAAGCTTGTTTATTAATGACGCAGGACATCCCCCTAGTAACGCATTACAGTAGTCTATTCTGGAGGTCATAAACGCATGGACGAGCTTCTCTGCATCGGATATACAACATATTTCTTAGCTTAGAAATATTTCTAAGGTGAAAGAAGGCTGTTTTTGTAACTTGGTTGATATGATTTTTAAAAGATAAGTTGCTGTCTAAAATAACTCCCAGGTCTTTTACTGTTGAGCTAGTGGTTACAGAGCATCCGTGTAAATGCAGGTTGAGATGCTGGTGCTTCTGTATACTAGTTTTTGGGCCGATGGGCCGAGTCTTATCAGAATTTAAAAGTAGAAAGTTATGGGTCATCCAATCTCTTATTTCCTTAACACACTCAGTTATCCGGGTTAATTGAGCTATATCGCCTGGTTTAGATGAGATATATAGTTGGGTATCATCAGCATAACAATGGAAGCTAATTCCATGCCTTCTAATAATATTTCCTAAGGGAAGCATGTATATTGTGAAGAGCAGGGGTCCTAGAACTGAACCTGGTGGCACGCCATAGTTCACTAGCATTAGCCTTTTAGAGTAGAGTAGAGTAGAGTAGAGTAAAATATATGTAATTAGGTAGTCTATTATTTATAAAAATAGAATAGCATAAGATGGAATAGAATAGAATAGAATAGAATAGAATAGAATAGAATAGAAAATAGAATAGAATAGAATAGAATAGAATAGAATAGAATAGAATAGAATAGGCTTTAAACCCAGCCATTATGGATGCACAAGCCAGTGCACTCGTAGTGCCGGTCCCAAGCCCGGGTAAATGGGGAGGGTTGCGTTAGGAAGGGCATCCAGCGTAAAACATGTGCCAAATCAAATATGCGGATCACAAATTAAAATTTCATACCGGATCGGTTGAGGCCCGGGTTAACAACGACCGCCACAGGTATCGTTAGCCGACAGGGTACCGGTGGAAATTGGGCTACTGTTGGCGAAGAAGGAGAAGGAGAGGAGGAAGGCGTCTACAGAGGCGGCAGGAAAGGAGCAGTGTAGGAGAGTGGAGGTTCGGGTTGGTACTTTAAATGTTGGTACTATGACGGGTAAAGGGAGAGATAGCTGATATGATGGAGAGGAGAAAGGTAGATATGCTGTGTGTTCAGGAGACCAAGTGGAAAGGAGTAAGGCCAGGAACATTGGAGGTGGGTTTAAACTGTTTTATCATGGTGTGGATGGAAGAGAAATGGTGTAGGGGTGATTCTGAAGGAAGAGTACAGTAAGAGTGTAGTGGAGGTGAAGAGAGTTTCTGATAGGGTGATGATCGTGAAGGTGGAAGTTGAAGGATGATGATAAATGTCATCAGTGCCTATGCTCCACAAGTTGGCTGTGAGATGGAGGAGAAGGAAAGATTCTGGAGTGAATTAGATGAAGTGGTAGATGGTGTACCTAGGAAAGAACGATTGGTGATTGGGGCAGACTTTAATGGGCATGTAGGTGAAGGAACAGAGGTGATGAGGAGGTGATGGGTAGGTATGGTTTTAAGGAGAGGAATGTGGAAGGGCAGATGGTGGTAGATTTTGCTAAAAGGATGGAAATGGCAGTGGTGAACACTTATTTTAAGAAGAAGGAGGATCATAGGATGACGTATAAGAGTGGGGGAAGGTGCACACAGGTGGACTATGTGCTATGCTTCAACCTGAAGGAGATTGGAGACTGTAAGGTGTTGGCAGGGGACAGTGTAGCTAGACAGCATCGGATGGTGGTCTGTAGGATGGTTGTGGAGGCGAAGAAGAAGAGGAGAAGAGTGAGGACTGAAAGAAGAATAAGATGGTGGAAACTGAAGGAGGAAGAGTGTAGTGTGAGGTTCAGGGAAGAGGTCAGACAGAGGCTAGGTGGTGTCAAGAGGTGTTGGATGATTGGGCAACTACTGCAGGAGTGATGAGGAGGCAGCTAGAAAAGTACTTGGTGTGACATCTGGAAATAGAAAGCAAGACAAGGAGACGTGGTGGTGGAATGAGGAAGTGCAGGAGAGCATAAGGAGAAAGAGGTTGGCAAAACAGAAGTGGGATAGACAGAGTGATGAGAAAAGTAGGCAGGAGTACAAGGAGATGCGGCAGCAGGTAAAGAGGATGTGGCGAAAGCCAAGGAAAAGGCATATGAGGAGCTGTATGAGAGGTTGGACACTAAGGAAGGAGAAAAGGATTTATACCGATTGGCCAGGCAGAGGGACCGAGCTGGGAAGGATGTACTGCAAGTTAGAGCAGTAAAGGATGGAAATGGAAATGTGTTGACTAGTGAGGAGAGTGTGTTGAGAAGGTGGAGGGAGTATTTTGAGCAGCTGATGAATGAGGAAAATCAGAGAGAGAAGGTTGGATGATGTGGAGTTGGTGAAGCAGGATGCAGATAGGATTAGTAAGGAGAAAGTGAGAGCAGCGATTAAGAGGATGAAGAGTGGAAAGTCGGTTGGACCAGATGACATACCGGTAGAAGCGTGGAGATGTTTAGGAGAGATGGCAGTGGAGTTTTTAACCAGATTGTTTAACAGTATTTTGGAAGGTGAGAAGATGCCTGAGAAATGGAGAAGAAGTGTGCTGGTACCGATCTTTAAGCATAAGGGAGATGTGCAGACCTGCAGTAACTACAGGGGAATTAAGTTGATCAGTCACACCATGAAGTTATGGGAAAGAGTAGTGGAAGTCAGGCTGAGAGAAGAGGTGACCATCTGTGAGCAACAGTATGGTTTCATGCCAAGGAAGAGCACCACAGATGCCTTATTTGCTTTGAGGATGTTGATGGAGAAGTATAGAGAAGGACAGAAGGAGTTGCATTGTGTATTTGTGGATTTAGAGAAAGCGTACAACAGAGTGCCAAGAGAGGAGTTGTGGTATTGTATGAGGAAATCAGGTGTGTCAGAGAAGTATGTGAGGGTGGTGCAGGACATGTACGAGGTTAGTGTGACAGCAGTGAAGTGTGCAGTAGGTACGACAGACTGGTTCAGGGTGAAGGTTGGTCTGCATCAAGGAACGGCCCTGAGCCCTTTCCTGTTTGCAGAGGTGATGGACAGGTTGACGGACGAGGTCAGACAGGAGTCTCCCTGGACAATGATGTTTGCAGATGATATGGTGATTTGTGGTGAGAGTAGGGAGCAGGTTAAGAAGAGCCTGGAGAGGTGGAGATATGTGCTGGAGAGAAGGGGAATGAAAGTCAGTAGGAGTAAGACAGAGTACATGTGTATGAATGAGAGGGAGGGCAGTGGAGTGGTGCGGTTGCAGGGAGAAGAGCTGGAGAAGGTGGAGGAGTTCAGGTACCTGGTGTCAACAGTGTAAAGTAATGGAGAGTGTGTTAGAGAAGTAAAGAAAAGAGTGCAGGCAGGGTGGAGTGGGTGGTGATAGTAGGGTATCTGCAAGAATGAAAGGGAAATTTTATAGGTCTGTCGTGAGAGCTGCGATGTTGTATGGACTAGAGACAGTGGCATTGAGTAAAAGGCAGGAGGCAGAGCTGGAGGTGGCAGAGCTGAAGATGTTGAGGTTTTCGTTGGGAGTGTCGAGGATGGACAAGATTAGAAATGAGTTTATTAGAGGGACAGCGCATGTAGGATGTTTCGGTGACAAGGTGAGGGAGGCGAGATTGAATTGGTTTGGACATGTGCAGAGGAGGGACATGAATTATATTGGCAGAAGAATGCTGAGGATGGAGCCACCAGGTAGGAGGAAAAGAGGAAGGCCAAGGAGGAGATTTATGGATGTGGTGAGGGAAGACATGCAGGTAGTTGGTGTGAAAGAGGCAGATGTAGAGGACAGGGTGGTATGGAGACGGATAATCCACTGTGGCGACCCCTAATGGGAGCAGCCAAAAGAAGAAGAAGAAGAAGAATAGAATAGGTTTGTGGGTAACAGAGTTAAAGTAGAGTTAAAGTAGAGTAGAGTAGAGTAGAGTAGAGTAGAGTAGAGTAGAGTAGAGTGAAGTAAATTAAAGTAGAGTAGGGTAGAGTAGGGTAGAGTGAAGTAAATTAGAGTAGAGTAGAGTGGAGTGAGTAGAGTAGAGTAGAGTAGAGTAGAGTAGGTAGAGTAGAGTAGAGTAAAGTAGAGTAGAGTAGGGTAGGGTAGAGTAGAGTAGGGTAGAGTGAGTAGAGTAGAGTGAGAGTAGAGTAGAGTGAAGTAAATTAGAGTAAATTAGAGTGAGTAGAGTAGAGTGAAGTAAATTAGAGTGGAGTGGAGTAGAGTAGGGTAGAGTAGAGTGAGTAGAGTAGAGTAGAGTGAAGCAAATTAGAGTAGAGTGGAGTAGAGTAGAGTGAGTAGAGTGAAGTAAATTAGAGTGGAGTGGAGTGGAGTGGGGTGGAGTAGAGTAGAGTGAAGTAAATTAGAGTAGAGTAGAGTAGGGTAGAGTAGAGTAGAGTGAAGTAAATTAGGTAGAGTAGAGTAGAGTGAAGCAAATTAGAGTAGAGTGAGTAAAGTAGAGTAGAGTAGAGTGGGGTGAGTAAAGTAGAGTAGGGTGAGTAGAGTGAAGTAAAGTAGAGAAGAGTAGGGTGGAGTAGAGTGAGTGAAGTAAATTAGAGTAGGGTAGAGTAGATTGAAGTAAATTATAGTAGAGTAGAGTAGACTAGAGT
Source organism: Silurus meridionalis (assembly GCF_014805685.1). NCBI lineage: Eukaryota > Metazoa > Chordata > Actinopteri > Siluriformes > Siluridae > Silurus > Silurus meridionalis. The sequence goes on along the minus strand of NC_060885.1, from coordinate 2,398,210 downwards.
AGAGTAGAGTGAAGTAAATTAGAGTAGAGTAGAGTAGAGAAGGGTAGAGTGAAGTAAATAAGAGTAGAGTAGAATAGAGTAGAGTAGAGTGAAGTAAATTAGAGTAGAGTAGAGTAGAGGAGAGTAGGGTAGAGTAGATTAGAGTAGAGTGAGTAAATTAGAGTAGAGTAGGTAGAGTAGAGTGAAATAAAGTAGAGTAGAGTAGAGTAGGGTAGAGTAGAGTAGAGTGGAGTAGAGTGAAGCAAATTAGAGTAGAGTAGAGTAGAGTAGAATAGGGTAGAGTAGAGTGAAGTAAATTAGAGTAGAGTAGAGTAGAGTAGAGTAGAGTGAAGTAAAGTAGAGTGAGTGAGTGAAGTAAATTAGAGTAGAGTAGAGAAGGGTAGAGTAGGGTAGAGTAGATTAGAGTGAAGTAAATAAGAGTAGAGTAGAGTAGAGTGAAGTAAATTAGAGTAGAGTGGGGTAGAGTAGAGTGAAATAAAGTAGAGTAGAGAGAGTAGAGTAGAGTAGAGTAGAGTAGGGTAGAGTAGAGTGAAGTAAATTAGAGTAGAGTAAAGTAGAGTAGATTAGAGTGAAGTAAAGTAGAGTAGAGTGAAGTAAATTAGAGTAGAGTAGGGTAGAGTAGAGTAGAGTGAAGTAAATTAGAGTAGAGTAGAATAGAGTGAGTAGAGTAGAGAGTAGAGTAGGGTGAGTAGAGTAGAGTGAAGTAAAGTAGAGTAGGGTGGAGTAGAGTGAGAGTAGAGTAGAGTGGAGTAGAGTGAGTAGAGTAGGGTAGAGTAGAGTGAAGTAAAGTAGAGAAGAGTAGGGTGGAGTAGAGTGAGTGAAGTAAATTAGAGTAGGGTAGAGTAGATTGAAGTAAATTATAGTAGAGTAGAGTAGACTAGAGTAGAGTAGAGTGAAGTAAATTAGAGTAGAGTAGAGTAGAGAAGGGTAGAGTGAAGTAAAGTAGAGTAAAGTAGGGTAGAGTAGAGTGAAGTAGAGTAGAGGAGAGTAGGGTAGAGTAGGGTAGAGTAGATTAGAGTGAAGTAAATTAGAGTAGAGTGGGGTAGAGTGGGGTAGAGTGAAGTAAAGTGAGTAGAGTGAGTGGAGTGGGGTAGAGTAGAGAGAGTGAAGTAAATTAGAGTAGAGTAAAGTAGAGTGAAGTAGAGTAGAGTAGGGCAGAGTAGAGTGAAGTAAATTAGAGTAGAGTAGAGTAGGGTAGAGTAGAGTGAAGTAAATTGAGTAGAGTAAAGTAAATTAGAGTGAGTGAGTAAATTAGAGTAGAGAGAGTAGAGTAGAGTAGGGTAGAGTAGATTAGAGTGAAGTAAATAAGAGTAGAGTAGAGTGAGTGGAGTAAATTAGAGTAGAGTAGGGTAGAGTGAAGTAAAGTAGAGTAGAGAGAGTAGAGTAGAGCAGAGTAGAGTAGAGAGAGTGAAGTAAAGTAGAGTGAGTGAGTAGAGTAGAGAGTAGAGTAGAGTGAAGTAAAGTAGAGTAGAGTGAAGCAAATTAGAGTAGAGTAGGTGGGTAGAGTGAGTGAAGTAAATTAGAGAGAGTAGAGTGAGGTAGAGTGGGGTAGAGTGAAGTAAATTAGAGAGTAGAGTAGAGTGAGAGTGGGGTGGGGTGGAGTAGAGTAGAGTAAATTAGAGTAGAGAAGAATAGGGTAGAGTAGAGTAGAGTAGAGTAGAGTAGAGTGAAGTAAATTAGAGTAGAGTGGAGTAGAGTGAGTGAAGTAAAGTAGAGTAGAGTAGGGTAGAGAGAGTAGAGTAGAGTAGAGTAGAGTAGAGTAGAGTGAAGTAAATTAGAGAGTAGAGTGAGTAGAGTAGGGTGGAGTGAGTAGAGTAGAGTAGAGTAAATTAGAGTGGGGTAGAGTAGAGTAGGTAGAGTAGAGTGAAGCAAATTAGAGTAGAGAAGGGTAGAGTAGAGTAGGGTAGAGTAAAGTAGGGTAGAGTAGAGTAGAGTGAGTAGAGTAGAGTGAAGTAAATTAGAGTAGAGTGAAGTAAGTAGAGTAGGGTAGAGTAGAGTAGGTAGAGTAGAGTGAAATAATTAGAGTAGAGTAGAGTAGATTAGAGTGAAGTAAAGTAGAGTAGAGTGAAGTAAATTAGAGTAGAGTAGGGCAGAGTAGAGTAGAGTGAAGTAAATTAGAGAGAGTAGAGTAGAGTAGAGTAGAGTAGAGTAGAGTGAAGCAAATTAGAGTAGAGTAGAGTAGAGTGAAGTAAAGTAGAGTAGGGTAGAGTAGAGTAGATTAAAGTAAATTAGAGTAGAGTAGAGTAGAGTAGGGTAAAGCAGAGTAGAGTGAAGCAAATTAGAGTGAGTAGAGTAGGGTAGAGTAGAGTGAAGTAAAGTAGAGTAAAGTAGAGTAGAGTGAAGTAAAGTAGAGTAGGGTAGAGTAGAGTAGAGTAGAGTGAAGTAAATTAGAGTAGAGTAAAGTAAATTAGAGTAGGGTAGAGTAGAGTAGAGTGAAGTAAATTAGAGTAGAGTAGGGTAGAGTAGAGTAGAGTAGAGTGAAGTAAATTGAGTAGAGTAAAGTAAATTAGAGTAGGGTAGAGTAGAGTGAGAGTAGAGTAGAATTGAATAGAATAGAATAGAATGAATAGAATAGAATAAAATAGAATAGAATAAGATTGTAGGTAACAGTAGAATATAGTAGAGTAGAGTGAAGTAAATTAGAGTAGAGTAGGGTAGAGTAGAGTAGAGTAGAATAGAGTGAAGTAAATTAGAGTACAGTAAAGTAAAGTAGAGTAGAGTAGTGTAGAGTAGGGTAGAGTAGAGAGTAGAGTAGGGCAAAGTAAAATAGCATATGTAATTAAGTAGAATAGAATAAAATAGAATAGAATAGAATAGAATAGAATAGAATAAAATAGAATAGAATAGAATAGAATAGAATAGAATAGAATAGAATAGAATAGAATAAGATTGTAGGTAACAGTAGAATATAGTAGAGTAGAGGAGAGGAGAGGAGAAAAGAGTAAAATATATGTAATTAAGTAAAATAGAATAGAATAGAATAGAATAGAATAGAATAGAATAAGCTTGTAGGGAACACAGTAATATAAACAGAGTAGGATCATGTAGAAGGGAGTGGAGTAGAGTAGAATTGAATAGAATAGAAAACAATATAATAGAGTTCATTTCAATCACACACCAAGTTTATTTATGAAGGTCAGTTAATATAAACATTTTTGCATAACAAATCAAATATAATTTGATTAAGGGATAATTAGAGAAGCTGTTTAATTAGTGCAAAAATAATGGCACCTTAAAAAAGAGAAGAAAATCCAGATTTTATAGAAAGATGGCAAATTTGGAGCTTTTCATCATTATTTCTTTATTTTATCTTTCTGTGAGATTTGCCTTTGATGGATTTTGTGGGCGTGGCTAAATAAAACAAAGCTGTGCTGTAGACACACTTGGTCATTTAGGGTTTGTGTTAAGAAAAGTTTTCTCGTGTTTTTCTGATCTAAATGAGCCGAGAAACCCTGCTGAACAGCTTCTACTACTCAGTCGTGATGCTACAAACACACACACACACACACACACACACACACACACACACACACACACACACACACACACACAGAGCACATTTAAATTTTTATCTACAAAACCTCCTGCACCAAACAGGAAGATATCTTTCTTCCTTTCGAGGCCAAAAAGGTCTTCAGTGAGACGTGTGATCCATTCAGCACATAAATTAAAAAACTTCCTCAGCTTTTTGGAGTCAAACTGATTAACCAGAGACAGACAGCAGAGATAATAATAAAAACGCTGTCATGCAGCAAATATTTTTTTTTACAGCCAGAAGACAAAAGCTTCAAGAAGTAGAAGAGAAGGAATTAACCTCTGAGCTCTCACAGCCAGCAGGAAGACGCCTTCAAGGATTTTCTCCTTTTTTTTATCGAACCGTTTTCTTTTGTCCATCCATGTTTGATCCACCAGTAATGAAAGTCTCAAGATTTTATTTACTGTCAGACTTTATACAGCGAGTACATAAAGGTGCAGTCGATGGGTTTTCTCACCCGGAGAGCTTTAAGCTCAGAATCTCATTACAGCAAAGAAAAAAAGGGACGCATGAAGGGGAAGAAAAGTGCCACCCTGTGGATATATATTTCAACACGTTCATGTCATTCAAATATGAAATATTAAATAAGAAGTAATTAAAAAAAGCAGGCTGTTGAAACATTGATATGCTTCGGTCCCACCGGTTGTTAAACGGATCACGATGACATGCGAATGAGATGAACAGCAGCGACACGTTTCGCCATATATAAGTGTCAGAAGAATTGCCTAAAAGTGTAAAACTCAAATTAAACCCCAAGGCCTCATGGTTATGTAACCTACGCTTCAGATTTATGATCAAGACTTCACTTTAACTCTAATAGCAACTTTTAGAAGTTTAATCTCTTTAACCTAAAAAAAAAAAAAAAAAAGAAAACTAATAAAAAGACAAATTGCATAAATGTGTTTATCACAAACTCTTATTACATTTAAATATAAGATTATTAAACCTACTTCCAGATAATTTTACTTATTCAGGCTTGAAATTCATTCCTGTTGTTTTGGTAATGATCTGCTAACTAAATACAAACATGTAAAGCTTCAATAATCTTATATTTGATTCGTCATAATCTCAAAATAACATAAAAACCACACAAATCTGCCCATAGTCAGGATGAGTATTAAACTCTGAAACTAACAGATAAAAAAATCAAATCAAATCAAATTCTGTTTGTTACATACACGTTTATAATGCTTTTTACGATGTCTAATACTGAAGAATGTACATGTAAATATAAATAGAATTTAAAAATATAAAGGTATAATAAAGTATAAAAATAAAAATTCTTCATTTTCAAAGGAAAGATGCTTTTACTTGTTACAGAACAGAGAAATTCATATACCAGTGATGTCAGAAAGTCAGGGTCAGAGCACAGGGTCAGCCATGATACAGCACCCCTGGGGCACAGAGGAATGAGGGCCTTGCTCAAGGGCCCCAAATGTGGTAGCTTGGCAATACCTGGTTTTGAACCCCTGACCTTCTAATCAGTAACCCAGAGCTTTAACAACTGAGCTCCCACTTCCCCATGGAGATGTCTGGGTTTAAAATCAAAAGGCGAATATGAGCTGAGATGAACAGTTTGTTGGAGGTGCACAATTTTATCTATTGAACACCTTCAGGATGAACGTGAACATTGACTGCACCCCAGACCTCCTCACCATCTCACCTACATCACTACCTCACTTTACTAACACACTCGTCAGAGAAAAAAACAGACTGATTCAAGTGGAATTAACAAAGAAAAAGAAGCAGATCTGAATAAAAAGGTCAGACCTCGAAGTTCAGAATGGTTCCTGAGAGTGTAAGGATCTGGGGGTTTCAGATTTTTTTTTTTTACTTTCTTTATGTTTCCTTTTTTCCACTAGATGTCGCCAAAATGTTCCAGGGTTCATGGTTAGCGTCTACTGTTTCCACCTGAGTTTTGTTAGCCTGTTGTCTGTAAGTTCCCCTTTTTGTGCCTTGTTAGTTTATTGATGTTATGTTGTGTGATCTGTTTCCTTAATTTGTATTTGAGTCTCATGCCTTTTCTTGAGTTGGCCAGCTTTGTTTTTTGTTGGCTTTTGGATACTTGTGTTATTGGGATTCAGTTGCGGGCTGTGTATTTGGTACCTGGGCCTTCAGTGTGGACGTACCCGACTTAATCCACCTCTTTATACCACCACTATCACGTCCCAATTATAGAAAGCATAAATACAATACAAAAACGCAATATAACAACACGTGGCATTAAAGACATTTCACATATGGAGGTGAAAACCATTTTACTAAAGCAAGAAACCCAGTTAAGACTCCAAACCTCTACACTACAACCACAACTGTGCACCTACAACATCTGGAGCAGTTCAGAATCAATATTTGTCTAATAACATGACAAAAACATTGAAATGTAAATAAAATACAACCCACTCACCAGAGATGCAGACTCATAATTGCAGACTCAAATCAATTTCTCTTTCTCTGTAGGCATAAAAAGGTCTAACTCAGATGTATTAATGAGTTTTCAGAGCTACACATGTGTTTCACTTGGCTGTAACAGTTTCACTCTGACCAACCAATCACTGGATGGAAAAATGCTGATTACTCTGTGAGGCAAATTTGAAATCTAATTGGTTAAAGAAAAAGACTAATTTCTTATAGAGTCTAAGATAAAAACCAGCAGGACTGATTCTGAAGGCTCTGGGCAGATTAGATTGACATGGCAGCACATAGAGGCTGAAACCTGATTGGACAAAAAAAATCTAACATCCACATACAAGTACTGGAAGCAGTGCAGCCGAGAGAAACACTACAAAATGAAGAGAATAAACTGTTGGAAATTAAATTATACAATTTCATGGAACAAATAATATAATTTAGGTTGTAAATGTAGGTCAGTGCTTCTGATAGTGTTTAGGCCAACAGAGAAGGTTTTGCCAGCCACTGTTGGGATTTATATTATCTGTTATATATTTTTGGACTTTTTATAATAAAACTATGGATTTTCTGTCATTTCCGAATTTGTCTCTGCAGCTGGGTTCATACTGGCAGACTGCTAGAGCTCCTGCCTCTCATGCAGAGACTCTGGTTCGAGCTAAGACCCTGACAGAACCCTCATTCCACACACTCTCACCAGAACCATATAACACATACCACAGCTTCTCATTTAATGCTCTATGCATTCACTTAATAGTAGTAAGGAACTGCCTATAAAATAAAATAATGCCATAAGAAAAAAAAACTCTAATAAAATACAGGTACTTAATAATACATAAAATATGATTCAGACAGATTTTTTATCAAATTAGATCATTATAATAGAACTTTGTCTTTGTCTTTGTCTTTACAGTCACCTCTGACGGCGTTTTCTCTCCTTCCTCAGTAGAATCTGATTCTAAGACACTGTGCAATGAGCTACTTCAGGCAGCAGGTGGTGCTGTTGCTCAGATATTGTCTCAGGAACGGAGTAAATGAACAGGACATGACGTGTATGCGCTAGGATGAGTATAGAAGAAGGAAAGCTCTACTTACTACGGTCAAAATTACATGCACCCCTTATCTTCACACCCATATGTAATTTGTCTCCAAACTGTTACTACAAGCCTAGAAGCACAGAATTGTAAAGAACATGTATACCATTACAATTTCCTGTTCCAGAATGATGATGCTCCTGGGTATAAAACAAGTTCCATGAAGATATGTTTGTTTATGTGAAGGTTGGAGTGGAAAAACCTTGGAGTGGAAGTCGTTCACAGAGCCCTGACCACCTTAATCACACTGAACACCTTTTGGAATGAACTTAAACTGATCTAATTTTTAACTAGCTGAACTTATTATAATTATGAGATAAGCACTCGGTTACCTTAAACTTTATTTCATGAGTGCATTTTCATAACAGGACTGTGCATCAAGTGGTATTATTGAGCTGCTGAATAAATAGAATTGGAACTGTAATGTAACCACCTCACTGCTTGGAGCATTGTATCATAGCTGATCGTGCTCTGATTCCAAATTCCAAACAGACTGGAATATTCAAAACAAGTATTATTTACAGTACTCTAATACAGTTTTTCTACAACATCTAAACGATTTGACCATTTCTGCCCACACAGGCTGCCCAGGTGCTTGTTCACTGCAAATGTTTCAAAATGCAGCTGCACAACTTGTGTTCAATCAGCCCACATTCTCCCACACCACCCCACTGCTGCTCCTCCACTGGCTTCCAGTAGCTGCACGTATCAGATGCCAAACACTGATGCTTGCCTACAAGGCCAAAAATGGACCAGCACCATCTTATCTCAGAGACCTCATCGCATCTCGCACTGCACCACGCTGTCTGAGATCCTCCAGCACTGCTCCACTTGTACCACCTTCTCTCAGAATGAGAGGTAAGTACACTTCAAGGCTCTTCTCTGTTCTGGCACCGAGGTGGTGGAATGAACTTCCCCTAGATGTCTCTACAGCAGAGTCCCTGACTATCTTCAAGCAACAGTTGAAGACCTACCTCTTCCTGAAACACTTAAATTAGCACTTTCCAAGTTTGCTTTATAGAATTAAAGAGTTATATTTATATTAAGGTTGTAATTTTGTGTACCAGTGTAGATTTATTCACTACTAGAGACTCAAAGCACTTTTGTACGTCGCTCTGGATAAGGGTGTCTGCTAAATGCCGCAAATGTAAAAGTAAAAGTATTCCACTGTGCTGTAACTTATGTGACAACTAAAAGCCTCTTTCTTCCATGCAGTAATATATTAACATACTAGACTCCTATTAGATTTATATCAGCACTCATCATTTTCCCATTCATACATTGTTTTTTCATTATTATTTTTAATGAAGAATTTGAATGTGATGATGTTTGGCAAAAGCAAAAGAAATGCTTTTTGCTTATCAGAATATAAACTTCAGAACCATTAGCTGAGGACAGAAGATTCCCTGAAGCAGGTGCATCACCCTACTCTGAATATGAGTAACTTTCCCCATGTAACTGTATAACTTCTAAGTATAGTTAAAACCTCAGAATAAGACAATACATGAAAAATATATCTGTGTATGCTGTTTAATTAATCATAAGTCATTTGAAAGACAGGACAAACCATTGTAATTAATATAGTATACTATATGTATTAATATAGTAATCAAAATTTTCCCCTCACCAAAAAATATATATATTTAAATCAAATGTTAAATTATGTTTAAATTAAGAAATTAGTTTGATTAAGATAACAATTAAAAGTTAATTTGATTAAAGATACAGGTACTCTATTAACCTATTACTGAATGTAAGATGTCTCAGTATATTTAATAGAGTTGACTGCAGTCCAGGTCTTATTCACTCAGCATTGGGATCGATGGACTTCAGCAGGGCGCAGACATCACCCTGTGCAGTGAATTGCCTAAAAACACAAAACAAAGCAGAACGCAATCAAAATCGCTCAAATGTTTATCACAGTATAAACAGTATAAATAAAAATAGAAATCAATTCTAAAACTGATAAAACTGTTATCATGGTTTATTTGCATTGCATCTAATTTTAAACCTGATCTATAGACCATTTTAGATATGTAAACAAGAACAAACGTGTTGTAATGATACTGTGCATATCTGATCCTAAAGCATTTCTGGTGGTGATGTTTTTTTTTGTCGCAACAAAATGACTAACAAATATTTTTTAGTTTAGTTAAAACAGAACAGTTTAGATTTATAAAATCTATAAATTAACAGACCCCTTGAATCAGACACTGAAGCGACAACTTTTCACTCAGAACATTGAAAGTCTACCTGAATCCAGGTGTGTATTATTATCTAGTTGAGACCGAGCATGTGTACACAAGAGAAGCAGTAAAGCTTTATCCTAGTCTATATGCCTATAGTTACTTCCTAAGTGGAAAAGTCATATAAAATTTATTCATACAATGTGGATGATGTTTATCTTGTGTTTGGTGAAGGTTGGAGCGTCAAGGTTATTGAAGGTTATTAGTACGCATTACACATGCAGGGCTGGGTAAGTATGTATGTCCATGATAATAAATCACATTGCTAAATTAATTCTATTAAATTGTAGGAAGCGAAATTTAAGGTTATAAATAAAGTGTAACTACTTCAAGATAATGCTACAAATCGAGGAAAAGAAGAGTCTGTGTGAGAATTGTGAGAATGTAGAGAGATGAGATGCAGTGTTTAATCCGCTGTGGCTAATGTATGCGTTTCAACTCCTGATGTTCAATAAACCATGTGTTGTGGTCTCCTGAGATGTCCTGACAGCAGTGGTCATAAACCAATCGGCAGAACAAAGCCAAAACCTCACGAATGCTCGTGCGTGGTAAGAACAGTGAAGCTAGCGTGAACTCCATGTACGTTAAAAAATTAATTGTTGTGTTCCATTGTTAATTAGTGCATACAAAATTATTTCTTATATTTTGGAACGTTTGTGATTAGATTGGGTGAAGTGTGTAGCCATTTTGCAGTAATTCTTGTTGTTGTGTGTGTGAGAGGGTTTCAATGCATCATCTGTGACATCTGAACCCTGTGTGTGGTCAAGAATAAACAAGAAAGTGCAATACAATCTAATTATCTAATTAATATACAATTTTTAATAATCATGTGATGTTTTTAGATAACAGAATATATATTCTTTTTAAATGTGCGCATTAGCTAACCCGGAAACGTCCAGGACCAAAGACATCACTTCCTCATGTGAACAAATGGCCGTTAAAATGGTCTACAAAATATCTGATTTAAAAACACTGAGCAGATATTCCACAACATAAATATGATCTTCACCATAGTAAAAACACACTCTCTTTAGGAGACTCACCTGCATGTAACACCTGCGGTGTCCAGCAGTTTATTAGAAACATTTGTGTCAGGTCTGTCTTTACGTTTATTTGACAAATAAACCAAATTTCTTACACCTGTAGTGGAAATAGTGATAAATTATACACACACACACAGCCTTTGAATTTTAATATAAATCATATAAATCGACATGTATAAATAAATCATATAAACCTACACCTCAAATACCACAAAGACAAAGCAAAGAATTGTGATACGTAGCATTAGCATTACTTCACACTTATTCAGACATTTCTCTGGATCATCTTTGAGAATGAAACTAGAAACCTTACACTTTCTGTAAGAAAAGCTTACATACCTGAGTTTATAAACATTGAAAATGTAACAGTGCAGAATAATGTGTATTACAATTTCATTTATGCAGGGAGATGTGTGTTTTCCATCACCTGATTGGATGAGGATCCTGGCGCACTGATTACAGGGAAACAGTGTGACATAAATGGTGCATCCCTTCACATCCACTGAGGTTTTATTCACGATGGCATTCAGCTCTGCATGGCACACTGTAACAAACATCAAAACAAATTCGGATATATTTTTGATTGAAGAAATAATAGCGATGAAAGATGGCCTCCTCCCTATTTTTGCACAACTGTGTTCACTTAACTAAAGTATTGTATGAAATGTTTTGAGAGACCTGGAAACAATTAAATGCATTGTTTAATTTGCATATAAAGAGATCAATAGTTTGTACATTTTCTATGGAATTTAGAAGTTTTGTGCATGGACTGGCATGTTTAAAAATAAGGTATTGCTAAACAACCTGCTTAATAAATATGACCCTCCATAGAGAGTTGAAGCAATTAATGTGTAATCAGCAATGGAAACGGGCCCCAGACCCACTCACAAGGAAGTGAACTGGGATATTTGTATGCTGTTGTCTCCTCACTCTTACACGTTCACTCATTTTTGTTGACGGTGGTGTGGTGGGTGGTCTCTTATCCCAGAGAACCTTCTGGTTCTCCCTTTTAGTTCTGCTGCCATATCAAGTCTCGCTGGAGTCCCAATAACAACAATAAGGAGACTTAATAATCTATATCCTTCTCTTAATGTCTCCCTCTTCTTTCTCTCTCTCTCTCTCTCTCTCTCTCTCTCTCTTTCTTTCGGTTAAGTTAAACATGCTCCTGAGGTACCAGTGACCACTCTTCCTGCCTCTCTTCCCCTTTCGGATTTGCCCACTTCATCCAGGCCTGCTTCTGGATAGTGTTATCTTCGATTAGCGGCCACTCTGTGCAGCTGATGTTTCTCATCAACGCCTTTGGGATCCATGAAATTACGGAGTAACACAGGAACTTTGAGGATGGATTTGGATAACTGTAGTTAATATCAACAGACTGCTACACTGACTCAGGACTACAGTTTGCTTCTGATCACCATCACTGCACCTCAACATCGTTTATCTGTAATAATTGGACATTCGGTGAAACCCTTATAGAAAGGCAATCAAAAAGGGGCAACATTGCAAGTCTTGCATAAGTATAACAAAGTTTTAATACCTTTGTGACCCACACACAAGGTAATGAAAAGGCGCTGAATGCAACTTCTGGTAAAAGCGTCATGGAAAACGCAGAGTCAGAACGGCTATGCGAAGTGCCTAGAGCACCTGGCAGGAGGGCAGGGGGGCAAGACAAGACAAGGCTGGAGGCAACTCACGAGAGTGGCAGATCCTCACTGTCTTCAAACCGGCGGGACACATATAAATGGAAAATGCAAAGACAGTGAGCCGGAGAAAATTTTGGCACCAGCTAATGCTGGCTTTTCCTTATTCTCCCACTCCATGCAAAAATGGCAGCAGTGAGAGGATTTCTAAAAGACCCTTGCAACAACTCACAAAGTGGAAGACTACTCAGCCCTGCAGCAGGAACCCCCTGACCCCAACACATTGAAGGAGACTGCACCAGAGCCAGCGCGAGTCCAGACAGAGTTCTTCTCCCACCTCTCCATTAACCCTTTTTCCTGTTTTATTTGGGGATTTATTTGGGGAAAAAAACACAAGTGAATTCCAGATTTCCGGTGTCTCTGTTCTGCATGTTGCTGTGGTGAGTTGTGACACAGCACACTGTTACATTGTTAGGTTTTATTGTATGGCACAAAGTTACACCTTACTTTAAAGTATTCAAATTGGGCAAACCTGTAATGGGCCAGTCATTTGTAGTTTTTCAGCACCCTGGTCCATTTAGTAGGGAGTGTATTAATGAATGATTTCCCTTCCACTCTCAATCTAATTCCATTGTGGAATTTCATAGTGGAATTATTGTGTCTATTGGATACTGTTTCAATTAGTGTTTCATTAGTGTCCTGAGGGGGTTTTGGGTGCTTACTGCCATTAACGTATTAGGTTGCATAAATCAGTTGCTCAAGCTGCAGATTATTAGAGTAGGTTTCTTACCCTTATGCTTCCCGCATTGTAATTGTATCGGAAAACAATGGTTTTCCAAGTATTTGTGTAAATTACCTCAAGTTAAATCATAGGACCAATAAGGACCTACTACCTTTCGTTAAACAGTCTCTGATGCATTCTCTGGACTTATCCAGTAAATACAACCTGGTTCCTGTGGCAGAGAAGAATAAAGCTCCCTTCAGATTGCTTGAATTTAGTTACATGCCCTTTCGCCTTTGCATTGCCCCCCACGTATTATGGAGAACTGCACTGCTCGTCCTTTTGTTCTACCTCAGTGAGATTGTTTTATTTTGCTTCCTTCATTTCAAAGGATCTCGAATGTTTAGAGATGCCAATTAAAAGCAATGACTCAATTACTTAAGGCTAAACCTTTGCTACTTGGGTTTTGAACCTAAACTTAAAGACACATTGGCATCCAAGTTGCGATGTTCAAGCCAAGTGTCAGAGTTGAGGTCTTTCAAAACTTCTTTGTGCTGGCCTTTGGTTACTTTGCATTGTTCATGAATGCCAGCTGGGTAAGGGCCAGGCCAATAGCCTATGCAAGCCATAGCTTTCATCTTTCAAAATGTAATATAACTCAATGAAGCGTGAATTTTTTACATTGAGATGGTGTGTCAAAAAAACGTTTTGAATAACTTTAAGGGCACTAGTGCATCTATACTGATGATAATCTAGCTATTTGTCTATTGTTGACTACTCATTTACTCATTGTGATATTGTGTAGCCTGTGTTAAAACTGTTTTAATTAGTCTATCCACATACTTTACATTTTAAGCTAAATAATAATAATTTATTTTTTTTGCTTTGCACTGTATAAATGAAAGTGTGTGCTTTTATTAAGTGGTTCCTTGGCTGATGTCTACTGGGTGGGCTGGTAATTTATATTGCATCAAGCTATCCCCAACAAAATCCTCCCTGCCTCTTAAATAAAGCAGCATTTTATAAGTTCTGGGGATCTGCGAATACAGGGATATTCCACTCTTTTAAAAATAATTGTAATAAATACAGGAAGACATATTGTAAAACTTGCTGTTTAACCCTTAATACCAAGGAATTAATTATTTTCTGCTTTGTAGTTTTGTATTACAGGTGCAATAAAAATAAACTAAATTATAGATTTATAGTTCACTATGTATACATCTAAAAAAATAAATTGTGTTATTGTAAAAGTGGACAAAAACAGAGGGAAAAGAGTGGCTAGACCATGACAAAGCTAGGTTGTAAAACAAATAAAAGATTGTCATAAAAATCAAACACAACATTTTTTAATGCAAGTTACAGTACTCTAACTCACCGTATTGATGTTTGGTCGTGGGGTCATCATACTTTCCACGTTTCCAGGGGAAATCGGCATTCTCACAGCCATTGGGCATTTTGTTGTAGCCAATTCCTACAATCTTCCCTTCCTGATTTACAATGCATGCACCCACCTGCACAAAAAAAATTCAGATTGGGTCATCTTTAGAAAAGAGATGAAGAAAGCAAAATTAACTGATGGTAAGCAGTCAAAACCTCCATGAGATGCAACATTTACACAACAACCTCTGAACCTCATATTTGATATGAAGAAAAATATTAAAGGAACAAATCCTGATAACTTTAAAAGGATGGTGATAAAATGGAAAAATTGGAAAAATAAACTGATGACACTAATGGATCATTGAACATGAAATAAAAATAAAAGTTAATATTTCCAAGCTGAAATTTCACAAAATCCAATATAAATGCTGTACTATTTAAAACTATACTTTAAATTATCACTAACTTTTAGTTTAATGAGTGAATTTAAAGTTTCTATTTCACATTTTTCCATTCACATCAAAAATAATTGCATCAATATTTTAATTTAAAGTGAAAATACAGAGGGGTTAGAGAAAACATTACCAGATCATGGAAACGCAGTCATGAATTTTCTACATATTACTATATTATATGTGTGGCAAGTGTAATGGTGTCACACTACATTATTAGAGTTACAATTGATCAGTGGCATTGAGGTGTGAGTTTTCTTTCTTTATTTTGAAATTTATATTGGCGATTACAGGAATGATGCACGGTCACGTGGTCACAGGTAGAATACACGCAAAGGTAGAGATGACGTCATTTCCGTGCGCCCTCTCTCTTTTGCCGAATGCGATAGCGATGAGAGGTATGATTTATCAGCTGTTCGGGAAAAGTTTTAGAATATAATAAATACTAATCGGTTAAGGAATTTTTTTGTTAAACATGATTATTTGTTCATTTTTCTTTTGATTTACGGTTAGTAAGTTATTTAATGAATGTAATAATGTGTATAGTTAATTTCATAATTATTTCAGGTAATGGCCGCCATTACACGTGCGGCATCCTTTAGTTAAATTGAGTAAAATGAATAATTTCATTGCTATAAATTTGGTTAATTAATCCATGAGAAGTTCCATGTTTCCATGTATTTTTTGTTAAGTTAATATACAGTACATTAAAAGAATATGTAATGATTGACAGGCACGGCTAGACCAGAGATTCGCCATTTATTATCTGATGGTGTCTGTTTCAATACAGGTATGTAATTGGATCATTGGTATTTTAGTTTTCTGTATTTTTCTTTCTTTCGATGTTATATTATTATTATAGTTTAGAAATTGTCTATTTTCCGTGCGCCTCTCTTTGCCGAATGCGATAGCGATGAGAGGTATGATTTATCAGCTCTTCGGGAAAAGTTTTAGAATATAATAAATACTAATCGGTTAAGGAATTTTTGTGTTAAACATGATTATTTGTTCATTTTTCTTTTGATTTACGGTTAGTAAGTTATTTAATGAATGTAATAATGTGTATAGTTAATTTCATAATTATTTCAGGTAATGGCCGCCATTACACGTGCGGCATCCTTTAGTTAAATTGAGTAAAATGAATAATTTCATTGCTATAAATTTGGTTAATTAATCCATGAGAAGTTCCATGTTTCCATGTATTTTTTGTTAAGTTAATATACAGTACATTAAAAGAATATGTAATGATTGACAGGCACGGCTAGACCAGAGATTCGCCATTTATTATCTGATGGTGTCTGTTTCAATACAGGTATGTAATTGGATCATTGGTATTTTAGTTTTCTGTATTTTTCTTTCTTTCGATGTTATATTATTATTATAGTTTAGAAATTGTCTATTTTCCGTGCGCCTCTCTTTGCCGAATGCGATAGCGATGAGAGGTATGATTTATCAGCTCTTCGGGAAAAGTTTTAGAATATAATAAATACTAATCGGTTAAGGAATTTTTTGTTAAACATGATTATTTGTTCATTTTTCTTTTGATTTACGGTTAGTAAGTTATTTAATGAATGTAATAATGTGTATAGTTAATTTCATAATTATTTCAGGTAATGGCCGCCATTACACGTCGGCATCCTTTAGTTAAATTGAGTAAAATGAATAATTTCATTGCTATAAATTTGGTTAATTAATCCATGAGAAGTTCCATGTTTCCATGTATTTTTTTGTTAAGTTAATATACAGTACATTAAAAGAATATGTAATGATTGACAGGCACGCTAGACCAGAGATTCGCCATTTATTATCTGATGGTGTCTGTTTCAATACAGGTATGTAATTGGATCATTGGTATTTTAGTTTTCTGTATTTTTCTTTCTTTCGATGTTATATTATTATTATAGTTTAGAAATTGTCTATTTTCCGTGCGCCTCTCTCTTTGCCGAATGCGATAGCGATGAGAGGTATGATTTATCAGCTCTTCGGGAAAAGTTTTAGAATATAATAAATACTAATCGGTTAAGGAATTTTTGTGTTAAACATGATTATTTGTTCATTTTTCTTTTGATTTACGGTTAGTAAGTTATTTAATGAATGTAATAATGTGTATAGTTAATTTCATAATTATTTCAGGTAATGGCCGCCATTACACGTGCGGCATCCTTTAGTTAAATTGAGTAAAATGAATAATTTTATTGCTATAAATTTGGTTAATTAATCCATGAGAAGTTCCATGTTTCCATGTATTTTTTTTGTTAAGTTAATATACAGTACATTAAAAGAATATGTAATGATTGACAGGCACGGCTAGACCAGAGATTCGCCATTTATTATCTGATGGTGTCTGTTTCAATACAGGTATGTAATTGGATCATTGGTATTTTAGTTTTCTGTATTTTTCTTTCTTTCGATGTTATATTATTATTATAGTTTAGAAATTGTCTATTTTCCGTGCGCTCTCTCTTTTGCCGAATGCGATAGCGATGAGAGGCACGGCTAGACCAGAGATTCGCCATTTATTATCTGATGGTGTCTGTTTCAATACAGTGATTGGAGAATACAGAAGCTGGAAGTAAATCATACGACAATTGTACCAACGTGTGGAGTCTTTTCATTTAAAAACATACACAACGCAGAGCGAACCCACTACATATGTAAGGCACAAAAATGGAAGTGAACAAGAAACTAATTAAAATTATTTAGGCCTTTAGGGGAACCAGCAGATTGGTTAGGTGTATAGTGGGAGCCAGAGCACCATCACAATCTTAGGTACCCTTTCAGGAACTCAAGCTGTGTCGCAACGCTTTGGGAACAAAACCGTGTTGCCCACGCTCTGAAATAATGTGTGTAATCAATCAAAATTGGACGCTGGCTGTCACCGGCGGGTTGATGTCACGACCAGAAAGTATAAAATGTACAGAGAGTGAAGCCGGCGCCAGCTTCCGTTGGTTCAGGAAGCGCTCTTTGTGTGTTTGTCCCCTTCAGTTCAGGGGTAAATGTACAAAAACCAAGCGATCGTTCCGACTATGCACAATACACAGCCTGTGCATCGCTTGCTTGGGAGCGGAGCATGCTAGATTGGTTCCTGAAGGAAGTCGCCTGCAGGCGCGCGTATACTGCACACATTCGGTGCACATGCTGCGCACATTCGTCACAGCCTTGAGAGACTGATACCCTTAAGAGTACCTGGCAGCCTGGAAAGCTCGGCCAGACGTGTCTCAGTGGGTCCTGCACACTGTAGAATGAGGCTATTCGATTAAATTCGGTTCTCGTCTGCCCCGTTTCAAAAGGGATCTCCTCTCCCAGACCGGGGGCGCCATAGTAAGATAGTTTTTCACACAGGAGCTTATGATATACGGCTTCGACAGTCAGAGGTTACTAAGAGTAATATTATAGAGGTGTGTAAATTAGCGAAGGCAATGTCCGATGCTGTAATATGCTCTGGCCCCATCCCAATGCGACGTGGCGATGTAGCCTACAGCAGGTTATGGTTGCTGAACTGCTGGATGTCCGAGTGGTGCTCCAAAAATAATGTGGGCTTCATTAATAATTGGAGCATTTTTGAGGGCAAGGCTGGCCTGTTAGGGCGGGACGGTATCCATCCCACCCGGGAAGGTGCTGCTCTCATTTCTTGTAGTATAGGTCATAGTCTCAGAACAGCACTATTTAACAAGTGACTGTCTAGAGCCAAGGCCAGGGAGCAGACAGACAGGCTAAACCGACCATCTGCTAGCTGCACAGAGTTGTCACTCAGGATCCACCATATTGAGACTGTGTCTGTCCCCCGAGCAAAACCAAAATATAGGAAATTATCAGAAAGTCTGTTTAAGTAACCTGATTAAAATTAAATTAAATAGGACTGAACGTACAACCAGCACCTCTGATCTAAAAATAGGATTGTTGAATATTAGATCTCTCACGCCAAAAGCGCTTACTATAAACGAAATTATTACCGACCAGGAGTTTAATATAATGTGTTTGACAGAAACGTGGATTAAATCGAATGAATATGTAGCATTAAATGAGGCGAGTCCTCCTGGGTATAGTTACATACACCAACCCCGTCTAAATGGCAGAGGAGGTGGAGTAGCAGCTATTTATAATAATAATCTAAACGTCACACAAAGACTAAACACAAATGTAAAACATTTGAAGTTCTTTACACCAACATAAAATATTCAGTGTCTGAAAGCAGGTCAAGTCAGTTAATTCCACTAATTATTATTTATAGACCCCCAGGGCCCTACTCTGATTTTCTGATAGAATTTGCAGATTTCATTACAAATCTAGCTACTTCTTTAGACAAAGCATTAATTGTTGGAGACTTTAATATTCATTTTGATAATCAGGAAGACTCCTTAAGAGCAGCAGTTGTGTCCATTCTAGATTCAGTTGGAATTAATCAGAATGTTATAGGACCCACTCATAGTGGTGGACACACTCTCGATTTGTTGTTAACATTTGGATTAAAAATAAAAAACTTAGTCATAATTCCACAGTCTGAAGCTATTTCAGACCATTATCTAATCTCGTTTAAAATTTGCCTAAGTCATTGCATTTCTACCTCACCACGTTACCGTGTTAAGCGTACTTTCACGTCAGCTACAGCAGTGCGTTTATTAATAATCTTCCGAAATTACGATATTAGATAGATCTCCGTCAGACCCGCAGAGCTCGACTGGGCCACTGAACATCTAGAAACAACGTTACGTTACACTCTAGATGATGTAGCTCCTTAAGACCAAAATGATCAGGGAGAAAAAATTAGCACAGTGGTATAATGATCATACGCGCACCTTAAAACAGACCACTCGAAAATTAGAACGTAAATGGCGTCAAACAAAATTAACAGTATTTCAAATAGCATGGAAGGAGAGCCTCTAAATTATAGAAAATCTCTTAGTGCTGCCAGATCAGCATATTTCTCCACCCTCATAGAAAATAACAAGCATAATCCTAGATTTTTATTCAGCACGGTAGCAAAATTAA
Source organism: Silurus meridionalis (assembly GCF_014805685.1). Classification (NCBI taxonomy): domain Eukaryota; kingdom Metazoa; phylum Chordata; class Actinopteri; order Siluriformes; family Siluridae; genus Silurus; species Silurus meridionalis. The sequence goes on along the minus strand of NC_060885.1, from coordinate 2,378,701 downwards.
CAGGAATAAAAGCACTGCGCTAACATGCACACCATCAATAGGTAGTAATGATTTCATGAACTTTTTTAATAATAAAATTGAAAACATCAGGCAAGAAATCCAGACGGTTAATATAAATCCAAATTATTTTACAAGTAACCCTGTAGACAGCAGTGTAATTATAGCAGACAATCAATTACAAAGCTTCACTCCTATTCATGAGAATGACTTAATTTCATTAATCTCCTCATCAAAATCATCAACCTGCATTCTCGATCCCTCGCCTACAAGTTTCTTTAAACAGATAGCTCCAGAGGTAATCAAACCTGTTTTAAAAATAATTAACTCTTCCATTAGCACTGGTTATGTACCTAAATCCTTCAAACTGGCAGTTATCCACCCCCTTATTAAGAAACCTGACCTTGACCCATGTCAGTTGTCCAACTACAGACCGATATCAAATCTCCCCTTTATATCCAAAATTTTAGAAAAGGTTGTAGCACAGCAGTTATGCTCACATCTGCTTATGAATAACATTTTGAAATGTATCAGTCAGGATTTCGGCCTCATCATAGCACAGAGACGGCGCTAGTTAAGGTGGTAAATGACCTGTTATTGGCCTCTGATCAGGGTTTTGTCTCCTTACTTGTTTTGCTCGACCTTAGTGCAGCTTTTGACACCATTGATCACACTATACTGCTTGCTAGACTTGAGAACGTTGTTGGAATAAAGGAACAGCTCTCTCTTGGCTCAGGTCTTATTTGACTGATCGCTATCAGTTTGTGGATGTAAATGGTGAGTTCTCCACACTCTATGAGGTAAAGTTTGGTGTTCCTCAAGGATCTGTCTTAGGCCCACTGCTTTTCTCTTTATATATGCTGCCTCTTGGTGAAATCATTCATAAACATGGGATTCGCTTCCATTGCTATGCTGATGACACACAGCTGTATATTTCAGCAAAGCCAGATGAGAGAGATCAGCTTAACAATGTTGAGAAGTGTGTAAAGGACATTAGACAGTGGATGCTTAATAACTTTCTTCTGCTCAACTCAGATAAGACGGAAGTACTTTTACTAGGACCACATGCAGCTAGAAGTAAACTTTCCGATTACGTAGCATCTCTGGATGGTGTTTCTGTTTCAGCATGTACGGCTGTCAAAGACCTTGGTGTGATTATTGACCCGAGTCTTTCCTTTGAGTCTCACGTGAATAATATCACCAGGATCGCCTTCTTTCACCTTAGAAATATTGCTAAAATTAGAAATATGATGTCGTTACAGGATGCAGAAAAACTAGTTCATGCTTTTGTTACTTCTAGATTAGACTACTGTAACGCTTTACTGTCTGGGTGTGCGAGTAAGTGCATAAATAAGCTTCAGTTAGTTCAGAATGCAGCAGCAAGAGTCCTCACTAGATCTAGGAAATATGACCACATCACCCCTGTTTTAATCAGTCTACACTGGCTCCCAATCAAATCTCGCATTGATTATAAAATATTACTACTGACGTATAAAGCACTTAACGGTCTCGCACCACAGTATCTGAGTGAACTTCTGTACCAGTATGATCCTCCACGCATACTTAGATCAAAAGGTGCTGGCTATCTGTTTGTTCCTCAAATAATGAAGACTACAGCAGGGGGCAGATCTTTCTCTTATAAAGCCCCACAGTTATGGAACAGCCTTCCAACCAGTGTTCGGGACTCAGACACAGTCTCAGTGTTCAAGTCGAGGTTGAAAACTTATTTATTTAGTCAAGCCTTTTATCAGTAGATTTTTCTTAGGTAAAGGTTTAGATCTGGAGGGAACATGGATATAGAGTGTTTGGTGAACTGGTATATTTGTATGCTGCCATCCCCTCACATTCACACGTTCACTCGGGTTTGTTGACGGTGGTGTGGTGGGTCGTCTCTTATCCCAGAGAACCCTCGTGTCTTTGTTACCTTCTGGTTCTCCCTTTTATTTATGCTGCCATAGCGAGTCTTGCCGGAGTCCAAACTGCACAGAGACATTAACTTTCATACACCAATAGGGACACTTAATAATCCATATCCTTCTCTTCCGTCACCCTCTCTCTCTCTCTCTCTCTCTCTCTCTCGGTCGAGTTAAACATGCTCCTGAGGTTCCAGTGACCACTGTTCCTGCCCCTCTCCCCTCAGTGGATCTTCACACTTCTGTGCAGCTTGGGACGGTCTCTCATCAACATCTTGGGTGGTTCCATGTAATTCCGGAGTAGAACGGGTGCTTTGAGGACGGATTGGACTGTAGTTGGTGTCGGCGGTCTGCTGCACTGACTCGGGAGTGCAGTTTGCTTCTGATCGTCATCACTGTACCCTGCAGCATTGTATATCTGCTTTAAATGGACATTTGGTGCAACCCAGATGAGGATGGGTTCCCTCTTGAGTCTGGTTCCTCTCAAGGTTTCTTCCTTATGCCATCTCGGGGAGTTTTTCCTTGCCACAGTTGCTCATCAGGGACAAACTTACTTACAAAGAACATATTTACGTTTAATCACCACATTATCTGTGTAAAGCTGCTTTGAGACAATGTTCATTGTTAAAAGCGCTATACAAATAAAAATGAATTGAATTGAATTAAATAGTTCACCCCCGCCCGGAGTTGTGGAGGCTGTGGTCCCTGAGAAGGCACAGCTCTGTGGTTTTGTTCTCTCCACCAAGGTGGTAAAGACTATTATCCACTCCAGAGCTCCCTCCTCGAAGAGGACGTATGCCGTGAGATGGCACCTGTTCTCCACCTGTTCTCAGGGTTACATACGTAACCTAGAGATGATCTTAGGTAAGGTAGTTTTCTTTTACTAAGACTGTACACCTTTTCAGTAAATGGTTACTAAGAGTAACAATGTATAGGTATGACAATTAGCATTGGTAATGTCTGATGGAGTAGTATATCAGTTGTGGTATGGTATAGTAAGTTACAGCAGGTTATGGTTAATGAGCTGCTGGATGTCCAGATGGTGCTCAGAAAAAATGCGGGCTTATAGATGATTTGACTTATTTTGTGGCCAAGGTTGGTCTTTTCAGGCAAGGCGATATTCATCCTTCTCAGGGAGGTCCTGTTATCATTTCATGCAGCATAACTCATAGTCTAAAAATGAGCTAACAAGTGCAAATCAAGGCCAGATAGCAGAGAAGCAGGTTAAACAGATCATCATCCCACCATATGGGAACTGTGTCTTTTCCCCCCACTAAACATAAGTGTTGCTTTATCACTTTTATCTTTGTGGTTTACTACGTGTTGCTTGTTACAAAATTTCTCTGGATGGGGTTTTTGTTTAATTTTTTGCCCCAGCAAAAGACTTTGGTTACTAAGTCCAGTCTTTCATTAGAAGCTAAAGTAGATAATATATAGATTTTTTTAATCTCAGAAATATTGTTGATAAAGTCTACACAATTCAGAAAAAAATCATGTTTTTTCTCCTTTGATTTGGGTTATTAGAATATAACTTTTAACTGTTATGATGCATAAATATCCATGCACTAACAACCTCCAGTTTTTCCTCAATTTTCTCATGTCACCTAAATTTTTTTTTACCTCTGCTCTCATGGTACCTCACCAATAAGTGTAACTTATTTTAATATGAGTATTAGGGTAACATATGTCTCTCTTGACAGTGGAAAGCATTAACATTAAAGGATTGTTGGTAATATCCCAAACCACAATGCCTGGTTAAAAATACAAAAATAATTATATGACTTCCTTAAATTGAAATCTCCTAATATAAATAGAAAGACCGGACACCCATTTGCCTTTTGGACCTCATAAAAGGCATTCAAAAAGGGGCAACATTAAAGTGTTGCATAAGTATGACAAAGTTTTAATACCTTTGTGTTTGGATCAGGGCTCTTTTTAGCAAACAGGAGAGCAACAGTCATAAAATATACTTCATCCTTATATGATCCAGTTGTCCTGTAGAAAGATGGAGGAAAATTAGGTCAAGTTTTACCGACCAGAGATCTGCTTTTTATTATTAGCACAACAATTAACACATTACAGTTGAAGAATTAATTTCCTGTACATTGCAGTGTTTACTGAATAAAATTATATATAGGGATGGATGAGTAAGACAGATATTGACAGATATTGACAAAAGTACAGATTAAAGTGACCAGTGTGATTTGTCCTTAACGTTGTCAATTTGTGCAGTAAGGTGACAAAGTGACAATGTGCTGGGTCAGTCCAGAGTTAAAGTGTCATATACCGAGAGGAGAAGTAATTGTGCAGTAAAGGTAAGTGATACGGAGAGAGAAGTCCAGGTACTAGTTGCTGGGTGTCTCCTGGTTTAGACACCGAATGGCCTGCGGGAAGAAGCTCCTCCTCATTTTCTCTGTGTTTGGAGTGGAAGCCCTTCCCTGAATCCAACAGAGAAAAGAGTCAATTTTTGGTATGGTTGAGGTCCTTCACAATCTTCCTGGCCCTGGTCCAGCACCGCGTGCTGTAGATGTCCTCAGGGAGCTTGGTGCGAATGGTACATTCGTCTGACTGCACCACCCTCTGGAGTACTGCATGGTGCTTTTCATGAACCAGGAAGTGATGCTTCCCCATCAGGATGCTCTCAATGGTGCAGGTGTAAAAAGTCCTTATCACCCGAGAGTGAAGTTCAAAGTCCCTTATGCGTCTCAGATGGTACACATGCTGCCGGGCTTCTTCACCAGGGTGTTGATGTGAAAGGACCACGACAGGTCCTGTGTGATTTGAACACCTAGGTACCGGAAACTGTCCACTCTCTCCACTGGGGTCCCGTTGATGTTTAGCGGTTAGTATGACTGCTTCTGCTTCGTGCTGAAGTCCACTATCAGCTCCTTAGTCTTGCTGATGTTCAGGAGAAGATTGATCTCCTGGCTCCATTTCTCCAGGTTTTTTATCTCCTGTAGGTAGGCCATCTCGTCGTTGTTGGAGATCAGGCCCACCACAACAGTGTCAATCGTCAGCAAACTTGATGGTGGTCTAATTGGAAGTGGCCATACAGTCATGAGTGTACAGTGAGTACAGCAGGGGGCTCAGAACACAACCCAGAGGAGCTCCAGTGCTGAGGGTGAGGGTGGATGAGGTGTGTTTATCCACCCATATGGCTTGTGGTCTGTCTGTCATGAAGTTGGAAATCCATTGAGACAGTGGTGGGCTTATTCCCAGGACGTCCAACTTAGAGGTGAGTGTGGAGAAAATTATGATCTTAAACACTGAACTGTAGTCCACAAACAAGCATTTTTGCATAATTCCCTTTTCTGCAGTCCAGGTGGCTCATCGTTGTATGGAGAAGATGTGTGATGGCATCACTAGTAGAGCAGTTCTGGCAGTACGCAAACTGTAGAGGATCCAGTATGCCTGGTAGTGATGCAGTGATAAAGTCTCTGACCAGTCTTTCAAAAGCACTTCATCACTACTGAGGTCAGGGCTACAGGGCAGTAGTCATAGAGGCAGGTAGGCTGTGGTTTCTTTGGGACAGGCACAATTATGGTGCAAAAGTGTGCAATGGGGCAAGTAGAGTAATGTATATTTGCTGCCACTTGGGAAGCATTCCCAAATTATTATTACAGTAACTATTGTAGCCTGCCTGAGACCCAAAACCAACAAGGATTTGAGACATTTCTGGCTATTACTGTAGGTTATTTTAGATGACTATTTATTGGATGTACCCAGCCCTCTCACTCATCCAACTTCTTTCGGCTGCTCATATTAGGTGTCGCCACAGTGGATCATCTGTCTCCATACTACTCTGTCCTCTACATCTGCCTCTTTTAAACCAACTACCTGCATGTCATCTCTCACCACATCCATAAACCTGTCATGCCATGAGGCTTGCACTCAGGTTAAGGTGTGGTTGCCCCTTTTATATTTCCCTGATTTCTCTCTTTTTTGCAAACAGACATGGACACTGGGTTTGTGCCCCATGCTCCACATCAGTGGCAGGCTTTCAGTAAGTGGAATTAGTACAGCAATACCCTCCAATACTATCTACTAGGATAAGCATTCAGCCTCTGTTCGGAACACACAGCCTCCAGTGTAGCCATTGCATTAAAGAAAACATGCAGATCACTGGTTGGTATCTGGCACTTCAGCCATTTAAGTTCAAACTGGTTCACAGAAGTCTGTGGTGGATTTTCTCTTGTGATGGGGAGAGACATAAGCTCCATCGGCCTGAGTCAGAACCTGATTCGGTTTGTGACTAGACAGTGGAGAAAAAGAAATCAAATGGTAGTGATCTCACACGTTTGCATTCGTGTTAATGACAATTGTTTGCTGTTGCAAGGAGCAATGGAAAGGAGAAAGGGAGGGTAGAGACAAGAGATAAAAAAAAAAGGGAAATGGATATGCAGACAGTGTTTACTTTAACTGCCATAGACAGAAAAGTCAAATTAAACAAAAAAAAAACTTGGCCATGGCAAATATAGTCACCTGCCTCCCATTCTTCACACAACATGATATGAGAGTCTGAAAGTTTGTGTGAATTTTAGAAGCAAAAAATGTGAAAAATTGCACAAAAACATATAAAAACTGTCCACTGTAAATTGTTTTTTACACAGAAATCTACTCGAAATGTACAAAATCATTATGTGTAGTCACAAAATCATAAACCTACAAAACGTTCACCAATCAGACTATGACACTGACATGGAAACAAACTTCACACACTTACGCCATTGGTGGTGGTGGTCCTGGCTCAGTGTCTTTGCCACTTTCCCTGTTTTTGCTGGCCATCACGTCACTCTGTGGAAAAAAGATATACAACAATTTTTACTGCACTGTAACTAGGGCACAACAATTTTTTTTACTCCCAAATATAAAGGTTTACTTTTTTGTCCATATAATGAAGTAAAGAAATATAGAAAATCTCCTTCTCTCACATTTTAACTTCAAAATATAAAATCTTTAAATAAAAACACTGTTTCTCATTGTAAATTATATAAATATATAATATATAATGTTTTTAACAATAAACCACTGAACGTGTCAGTGATTTTGACTGATTTAAAACACCTACCTTTTGATTTCTCTGTAAATGCAAGAGACTGTGCGGTTTGTGGTTGTTTTCGGGTAGCACTGAAGTGAAAATTTAGGAGAAGGAAGGGTTATTTACACACGTGGTCATAGCAAAAGATTTGTATAATTTGTATAAAATTTGTAGATTTATTTATACACTGACTTATTGTGCTGCTCAGGACAAACAACACCCAAACCACAATGATGTTTAAAATTCATAGAAATATACACGGAAACAAAATTGCTTGCAAAAATTTTTTCTAAGATTATTTGAAGCCAGCCATTAGGGTTGCACAAGCCAGTGCACACTTAGTGCCAATCCCAAGCCCGGATAAATGGGGAGGGTTGTGTTATAAAGGACATCCATCGTAAAACATGTGCCAAATCGAATATGCAAATCACGAAAGAGAATTTCATACCGGATCGGTCGAGGCCCGGGTTACCAATGACCGCCAGAGGTATCGTTAACCAACAGGGTACCTGTGGAAATTGGGCTACTGTTGGCCGAAGGAGGAGAAGGAGAGGAGGAACACAATTACAAAGACGGCAGGAAAATGAGAAGTGGAGGAGAGTGGAGGTTAGGGTTGGTACTTAAAATGTTGGTACTATGATGGGTAAAGGGAAAGAGGGAGCTGATATAATGGAGAGGAGAAAGGTAGATATGTTCTGTGTTCAGGAGACCAAATGCAAAGGAAGTAAGACGAGGAGCAATGGAGGGGTTTAAACTGTTCTATCATGGTGTAGATGAAAAGAGAAATGGTGTAGGGGTGATTCTGAAGGAAGAGTACAGTAAGAGTGTAGTGGAGGTGAAGAGAGTTTCTGATAGGGTGATGAAAGTGAAGATGAAAGTTGAAGTTGTGATGATAAATGTCATCAGTGATTATGCTCCACAAGTGGGTTGTGAGATGGCGGAGAAAGAAAAATTCTGGAGTGAATTAGATGAAGTGGTAGAAGGTGAACCTAGGAATGAAAGATTGGTGATCGGGATGAATATCATTATTCATTAATAATAACATATAATAAAAGGTAAATTGAGCGAATTTGTTATTTCAGATCGAACTGAAAAATGTGTGTAACAAACTGGTAGCCCTTCACACTAATCGGTACCCAAGAAGTAGCTCTCAGTTTCAAAAAGGTTGGTGACCCCTGCTGTAAGGTGTTTGCAGGGGACAATGTAGCTAGACAGCATTGGATGGTGGTCTGTAGGATGGTTTTGGAGGTGAAGAAGAAGAATAGGAGAAGAGTGGAATGGAGAAGATGGAGGGAGTATTTTGAGCAGCTGATGAATAAGCAAAATGAGAGAGAGAGAAGGTTGGATGGTGTGAAAATGGTGAAGCAGGAAATGGATAGGATTAGTAAGGTAGTCGGAAGTCGGTTGGACCAGATGACATAACGGTCGGTAGAAGCATGGAGATGTTTAGGAGAGATGGCAGTGAGATAACTACAGGGGAATAAAGTTGATCGGTCACACCATGAGGTTATGGGAAACAGTAGTGGAAGCCAGGCTGAGCAAATAGGTGACCATCTGTGAGCAACAGTATGGTTTTATGCAGAGGAAGAGCACCACAAACGCATTATTTGCTTTAAGAATGTTGATAGAGAAGTATAGAGAAGATCAGAAGGAGTTGCATTGTGTGTTTGTGGATTTAGAGAAAGATTACGACAGGGTGGAGAGAGGAGTTGTGGTATTGTATTTGGAAGTCAGGTGTGGCAGAGAAGTATGTGAGGGTGGTGCAGGACATGTATGAGGACAGTGTGACAGCAGTGATGTGTGCAGTAGGAACGACAGACTGGTTCAAGGTGGAGGTGGAACTGCATCAAAGATCGGCTCTGAGCTCTTTCCTGTTTGCAGTGGTGATGGACAGGTTGACAGAAGAGGTCAGACAGGAGTATCTGTAGACTATTAAAGAACTAAGTTAAGGAACTAAGTGTAAGTGAACTAAGTTAACTAAGTGTTAAGGAACTAAGAGATTGGATGACCCATAACTTTCTACTTTTAAATTCTGATAAGACTGAGATTTTGCTCATCGGCCCAAAAACTAGTATACAGACGCTCCAGCATCTCAACCTGCATTTAGACGGATGTTCTGTAACCACTAGTTCAACGGTAAAAGACCTGGTTGTTATTTTAGACAGCGACTTGTCTTTCAAAAATCACATCAATCAAGTTACAAAAACAGCCTTCTTTCACCTTAGAAATATTTCTAAGCTAAGAAATATGTTGTCCATATCCGATGCAGAGAAGCTTGTCCATGCGTTCATGACCTCCAGAATAGACTACTGTAATGCGTTACTAGGTGGATGTCCTGCATCATTAATAAACAAGCTTCAGTTAGTCCAGAATGCAGCAGCCAGAGTTCTTACAAGGTCAAAAAAATATGATCACATAACCCCGATCTTATCGTCCCTACATTGGCTTCCTGTTAAGTTTCGAATAGACTACAAACTATTACTTCTCACTTATAAAGCACTAAATGGTTTGGCTCCCATGTATCTATCCAGTCTTTTAACACGCTACAATCCGCCACGCTCCCTGAGATCTCAAAACTCTGGGCTTCTAGTAGTTCCTAGAATAGCAAAGTCCACTAAAGGTGGTAGAGCATTTTCACATTTAGCTCCTAAACTCTGGAATAGTCTTCCTGACGGTGTTCGGGGCTCAGACACACTCTCCCAGTTTAAGTGTAGATTAAAACATATCTTTTAGCAAAGCCTACACATAACACACATCACATCATAACCTTGTGCTCCAGAACATCTGATCACATGCACATTATCAACTTGTGCTGTTAATATCATGAACAGCAGCTACGCTAATTCCTCTCCACTGCTTCTCTTTCTCTCCCCATCCCGAGACACCCTGAGGTTTGGCCAGCTCCAGTCACCTCCCACCTCGTGATGATTACGGACCTTTGAAGAAGTAGATGCCGAACTCACAAACATCCTGAACCATCTAGAGACGTACCAGTGCCATTTGGATCCCGCTACATGTGTGGAGTTTTGACATTGGACCTCCTGGAGTGTTTAAAGGCTCTGGCATGGAGAAGCTGATGCTGGATCTGTGGTGATCACAAATGCTGAGCTTATAAAACTCGGAGCTACTAACCATATAGACTGTATAAGACTGCAGAAAGAACATCACTTATAATCTTATACTCCAGTAATCATGTTAGTTCTCACTGTCCAGTGTTCTGTTTTGTTGAAAGATTTATGATCAAACTCTTGATGTCACCCAGATGAGGATGGGTTCCCCTTTTGAGTCTGGTTCCTCTCAAGGTTTCTTCCTCATAACATCTAAGGGAGTTTTTCCTTGCCACAGTAGCCACGGCTTGCTCATCAGGGACAAATTCACACCATTCACCATCACTGTTGATTTGTGTAAAGCTGCTTTGAGACAATGTCTGTTGTGAAAAGCGCTATACAAATAAACTTGACTTGACTTGACTTGACTTGACTATGATGTTTGCAGATGATAGTATGATTTGTGGTGAGAGTAGGGAGCAGGTGGAAAAGAGCCTGGAGAGGTGGAGGTATGCGTTGGAGAGAAGGGGTTATTTACATACACACGTGGTCATAGCAAAAAATTTGTATAATTTGTATCAAATTTGTAGAATTATTTATACACTGACTCATTGTGATGTTCAGGACAAACAACACCCAGAATACAATGATGTTTAAAATTCATAGAAATATACAAGGAAACAAAATTGCTTGCAAAATCTTTTTTTAACATTATTTGAAGTCAGCCATTAGGGTTGCACAAGCCAGTGCACACTTAGTGCCGATCCCAAGCCCAGATAAATGGGGAGGGTTGTGTTATAAAGGACATCCATCGTAAAACATGTGCCAAATCAAATATGCAAATCACGAAAGAGAATTTCATACCGGATCGGTCGAGGCCCGGGTTACCAATGACCGCCAGAGGTATCATTAACCAACAGGGTACCTGTGAAAATTGGGCTACTGTTGGCCGAAGGAGGAGAAGGAGAGGAGGAAGACAACTACAAAGACGGCAGGAAAATGAGAAGTGGAGGAGAGTGGAGGTTAGGGTTGGTACTTGAAATGTTGGTACGATGATGGGTAAAGGAGAGAGGAGCTGATATAATGGAGAGGAGAAAGGTAGATATGTTCTGTGTTCAGGAGACCAAATGGAAAGGAAGTAAGATGAGGAGCAATGGAGGGGTTTAAACTGTTCTATCATGGTGTAGATGAAAGAGAAATGGTGTAGGGGTGATTCTGAAGGAAGAGTACAGTAAGAGTGTAGTGGAGGTGAAGAGAGTTTCTGATAGGGTGATGAACGTGAAGATGAAAGTTGAAGTTGTGATGATAAATATCATCAGTGCTTATGCTTCACAAGTGGGTTGTGAGATGGTGGAGAAAGAAAAATTCTGGAGTGAATTAGATGAAGTGGTAGAAGGTGAACCTAGGAATGAAAGATTGGTGATCGGGATGAATATCATTATTCATTAATAATAACATATAATAAAAGGTAAATTGAGCGAATTTGTTATTTCAGATCGAACTGAAAAATGTGTGTAACAAACTGGTAGCCCTTCACACTAATCGGTACCCAAGAAGTAGCTCTCAGTTTCAAAAAGGTTGGTGACCCCTGCTGTAAGGTGTTGGCAGGGGACAATGTAGCTAGACAGCATTGGATGGTGGTCTGTAGGATAGTTTTGGAGGTGAAGAAGAAGAATAGGAGGAGAGTGGAATGGAGAAGATGGAGGGAGTATTTTGAGCAGCTGATGAATAAGGAAAATGAGAGAGAGAGAAGGTTGGATGGTGTGAAAATGGTGAAGCAGGAAATGGATAGGATTAGTAAGGTAGTAAGAGCAAAGAGGTGACCCTCTGTGAGCAACAGAGGAAGAGCACCACAAACGCATTATTTGCTTTGAGAATGTTGATAGAGAATTATAGAGAAGATCAGAAGGAGTTGCATTGTGTGTTTGTGGATTTAGAGAAAGATTACGACAGGGTGGAGAGAGGAGTTGTGGTATTGTATTAGGAAGTCAGGTGTGGCAGATAAGTATGTGAGGGTGGTGCAGGACATGTATGAGGACAGTGTGACAGCAGTGATGTGTGCAGTAGGAACGACAGACTGGTTCAAGGTGGAGGTGGAACTGCATCAATGATCGGCTCTGAGCTCTTTCCTGTTTGCAGTGGTGATGGACAGGTTGATAAAAGAGGTCAGACAGGAGTCTCTGTAGACTATGATGTTTGCAGATGATAGTGTGATTTGTGGTGAGAGTAGGGAGCAGGTGGAGAAGAGCCTGGAGAGGTGGAGGTACGCGTTGGAGAGAAGGGGTTATTTACATACACACGTGGTCATAGCAAAAAATTTGTATAATTTGTATAAAATTTGTAGAATTATTTATACACTGACTCATTGTGCTTTTCAGGACAAACAACACCCAGACCACAATGATGTTTTAAATTCATAGAAATATACACGGAAACAAAATTGCTTGCAAAAATTTTTTCTAAGATTATTTGAAGCCAGCCATTAGGGTTGCACAAGCCAGTGCACACTTAGTGCCGATCCCAAGCCCGGATAAATGGGGAGGGTTGTGTTATAAAGGACATCCGTCATAAAACATGTGCCAAATCAAATATGCAAATCACAAAAGAGAATTTCATACCGGATCGGTCGAGGCCCGGGTTACCAATGACCGCCAGAGGTATCATTAACCAACAGGGTACCTGTGAAAATTGGGCTACTGTTGGCCGAAGGAGGAGAAGGAGAGGAGGAAGACAACTACAAAGACGGCAGGAAAATGAGAAGTGGAGGAGAGTGGAGGTTAGGGTTGGTACTTGAAATGTTGGTACGATGATGGGTAAAGGGAGAGAGGGAGCTGATATAATGGAGAGGAGAAAGGTAGATATGTTCTGTGTTCAGGAGACCAAATGGAAAGGAAGTAAGATGAGGAGCAATGGAGGGGGGTTTAAACTGTTCTATCATGGTGTAGATGAAAAGAGAAATGGTGTAGGGGTGATTCTGAAGGAAGAGTACAGTAAGAGTGTAGTGGAGGTGAAGAGAGTTTCTGATAGGGTGATGAACGTGAAGATGAAAGTTGAAGTTGTGATGATAAATATCATCAGTGCTTATGCTTCACAAGTGGGTTGTGAGATGGTGGAGAAAGAAAAATTCTGGAGTGAATTAGATGAAGTGGTAGAAGGTGAACCTAGGAATGAAAGATTGGTGATCGGGATGAATATCATTATTCATTAATAATAACATATAATAAAAGGTAAATTGAGCGAATTTGTTATTTCAGATCGAACTGAAAAATGTGTGTAACAAACTGGTAGCCCTTCACACTAATCGGTACCCAAGAAGTAGCTCTCAGTTTCAAAGGTTGGTGACCCCTGCTGTAAGGTGTTGGCAGGGGACAATGTAGCTAGACAGCATTGGATGGTGGTCTGTAGGATAGTTTTGGAGGTGAAGAAGAAGAATAGGAGGAGAGTGGAATGGAGAAGATGGAGGGAGTATTTTGAGCAGCTGATGAATAAGGAAAATGAGAGAGAGAAGGTTGGATGGTGTGAAAATGGTGAAGCAGGAAATGGATAGGATTAGTAAGGTAGTAAGAGCAAGAGGTGACCCTCTGTGAGCAACAGAGGAAGAGCACCACAAACGCATTATTTGCTTTGAGAATGTTGATAGAGAATTATAGAGAAGATCAGAAGGAGTTGCATTGTGTGTTTGTGGATTTAGAGAAAGATTACGACAGGGTGGAGAGAGGAGTTGTGGTATTGTATTAGGAAGTCAGGTGTGGCAGATAAGTATGTGAGGGTGGTGCAGGACATGTATGAGGACAGTGTGACAGCAGTGATGTGTGCAGTAGGAACGACAGACTGGTTCAAGGTGGAGGTGGAACTGCATCAATGATCGGCTCTGAGCTCTTTCCTGTTTGCAGTGGTGATGGACAGGTTGATAAAAGAGGTCAGACAGGAGTCTCTGTAGACTATGATGTTTGCAGATGATAGTGTGATTTGTGGTGAGAGTAGGGAGCAGGTGGAGAAGAGCCTGGAGAGGTGGAGTGCAGCGTTGGAGAGAAGGGTTATTTACATACACACGTGGTCATAGCAAAAATTTGTATAATTTGTATAAAATTTGTAGAATTATTTATACACTGACTCATTGTGCTTTTCAGGACAAACAACACCCAGACCACAATGATGTTTTAAATTCATAGAAATATACACGGAAACAAAATTGCTTGCAAAAATTTTTTCTAAGATTATTTGAAGCCAGCCATTAGGGTTGCACAAGCCAGTGCACACTTAGTGCCGATCCCAAGCCCGGATAAATGGGGAGGGTTGTGTTATAAAGGACATCCGTCATAAAACATGTGCCAAATCAAATATGCATATCACGAAAGAGAATTTCATACCGGATCGGTCGAGGCCCGGGTTACCAATGATCGCCAGAGGTATCGTTAACCAACAGGGTACCTGTGGAAATTGGGCTACTGTTGGCCGAAGGAGGAGAAGGAGAGGAAGAAGACAACTACAAAGACGGCAGAAAATGAGAAGTGTAGGAGAGTGGAGGTTAGGGTTGGTACTTGAAATGTTGGTACTATGATGGGTAAAGGGAGAGAGGGAGCTGATATGATGGAGAGGAGAATGGTAGATATGTTCTGTGTTCAGGAGACAAAATGGAAAGGAAGTAAGACGAGGAGCAATGGAGGGGGGTTTAAACTGTTCTATCATGGTCTATCATTGGGTGACGTATAAGAGTGGAGGAAGGTGCACACAGGTGGACTATGTTCTATGTAGGAGATGCAACCTGAAAGAGATTGGAGACTGTAAGGCAAGGGTGCCTGCGGGCAACGTGGTAGCCCGCAGGGACCACATGAGTAGCCCGTGGGCCTTTTCTAAAAATAGCTGTTTCCTACTTTGTTAATACATTGTTGATGATTATTATGAGAAATCACTAACATGATCAGTGTCTTAACATAGATGAATATCATTATTTATTAATAATAACATATAATAAAAGGTAAATTGAGCGAATTTGCAGAGGATGGTTGACCCCCCGCTGTAAGGTGTTGGCAGGGGACAGTGTAGCTAGACAGCATTGGATGGTGGTCTGTAGGATGGTTTTGGAGGTGAAGAAGAAGAATAGGAGGAGAGTGGAATGGAGAAGATGGAGGGAGTATTTTGAGCAGCTGATGAATAAGGAAAATGAGAGAGAGAAGGTTGGATGGTGTGAAAATGGTGAAGCAGGAAATTGATAGGATTAGTAAGGTAGTCGGAAGTCGGTTGGACCAGATGACATACCGGTCAGTAGAAGCATGGAGATGTTTAGGAGAGATGGCAGTGAGATAACTACAGGGGAATAAAGTTGATCGGTCACACCATGAAGTTATGGTAAAGAGTAGTGGAAGCCAGGCTGAGCAAAGAGGTGACCATCTGTGAGCAACAGTATGGTTTTATGCAGAGGAAGAGCACCACAAACGCATTATTTGCTTTGAGAATGTTGATAGAGAAGTATAGAGAAGATCAGAAGGAGTTGCATTGTGTGTTTGTGGATTTAGAGAAAGATTACGACAGGGTGGAGAGAAGAGTTGTGGTATTGTATTAGGAAGTCAGGTGTGGCAGAGAAGTATGTAAGGGTGGTGCAGGACATGTATGAGGACAGTGTGACAGCAGTGATGTGTGCAGTAGGAACGACAGACTGGTTCAAGGTGGAGGTGAAACTGCATCAATGATCGGCTCTGAGCTCTTTCCTGTTTGCAGTGGTGATAGACAGGTTGACAGAAGAGGTCAGACAGGAGTCTCTGTAGACTATGGTGTTTGCAGATGATAGTGTGATTTGTGGTGAGAGTAGGGAGCAGGTGGAGAAGAGCCTGGAGAGGTGGAGGTACGCGTTGGAGAGATGGGGAATGAAAGTCAGTAGGAGTAAGACAGAGTGCATGTGTGTGAATGAGAGGGAGGGCAGTGGAGGGGTGCAGTTGCAGGGAGAAGAGGTGTAAAAGGTAAAGGAGTTCAGGTTCCTGGTGTCAACAGTGCAAATTAATGGAGACTGTGTTAGAGAAGTAAAGAAAAGAGTGCAGGCAGCGTGAAGTGGGTGGAGAAGAGTGACAGGAGTAATTTGTGATCTGCAAGAATGAAAGGGAAAGTTTCTAGGACTGGGGTGAGACCTGTGATGTTGTATGGTTTAAAAACAGTGTCATTGAGTAAAAGACAGGAGATGGAGCTGGAGGTAGCAGAGCTGAAGATGTTGAGATTTGTGTTGGGAGTGACAAGGATGGACAGTATTAGAAAAGAGTTTATTAAAGGGACAGCACATGTAGCACATTTTGGAATCAAGGTGAGGGAGGCACGATTGAGATGGTTTGGACATGCCCAGAGAAGGGACATGGGGTAAATCGGTAGGAGAATGCTGAGGATGGAGCCACAAGGAAGGAGGAAAAGAGGAAGACCAAGAAGAAGGTTAATGGATGTGCTGAGGGAAGACATGTAGGTAGTTGGGCTGAAAGAGGCAGATGTAGAGGACAGGGGGGTATGGAGATGGATGATCCACTGTGGTGACCCATAAAGCCTGTAAGAAGTAGAAGAAAATGTAAATAATTTGCTGTCGGTACACCACATTGTGATGTTCAGATAAGTAGAAACGACTACCACTTAAATCAATAGAATTTCTAGAACATGACAACACAAAAATATTAAACATTTTGAAAGGCTGCATATTTATTTTCTATCTAATTAAACAGGCTTTCAACCCAGTACTTTTCTGGATTGCTCCAGGACTGATTTCATGTATTTATATATGAAAATAAAATGTTCAATGCAGGAAATGTACTTTTAAGGCACTTCATCATCTATAACATAATCTTATTGAGCATTATAAACTTTTAATTATTGACAGTAAAGCCCAAAGTGTCTTCTTACCAAAGATATCTTAATTGTGTATGTTTAGGTAGGTCATTTTCAGCTGTGAGTCCCAAAATTTGGGCTGGGTGGGGCGAACCAGATATAGTGTCAGATAAATGGTTGCAGGAATCTCATTTTTCAAGATATCTTCATTCAGTTTGAAATATAAACTCATTAAACATGTGGCTTTTGGGAAAGGCTAACAGGTTCTTGCCAAGTCCCATGCAGGCACTCTAGGTCGCACAGGAGGCCTCAGCCTCTGGGCGGTGCGAAGAAAACGTGTCACCAGCGGGTTTCTACCCAATGATTGCCCCGCCAGGGGGGCATAATATGCCGAAATAGGGCTTTAAGGGTGGATGGAGCCGACCCTTTGGCAAACTGTTCTTGAAGGAATTCCAGCACTGAACCAACTGGGCAGTTAACTGGATCCAAATGGTTCTAATTACACCATACACTGAACAGGCTCCATCTAGTGGCATACGACCTCCTCGTGGAGGGAACTCTGGATTGAAGAATGGTCTCTACCAGAAAAGACCAGAAGCTCTGAGCTGTACCCCCTCAGGGGCCACAGCCACAGTCTCCACAACTCCCAGGAGCAGCATGAGGAAAAAATCGTACAGGCGCAGCTTCGGCCATGGCATCCAGACCTAGAGGAGCTGGGGGTGTATGGGAGATCCAGAGGGGACAGGTGCAACATCTTTTGAGTCGCGAACAAGTCTACTTGAGCTCTATAAAATCTCTCTCAGATCTGCTCTACCACCTGAGGGTGCGGTCGCCATTCCAGAGGTCTCAGCCCTTGCCTCGAAAGGGCGTCTGCTCCCTAGTTCAAATGACCCAGGATATTCACTAGACTCAAGGAGAGCAGCTTCCCCTGGGCCCACAGGAGAATCTGACGTGCCAGGTTGTACAAGAGGCGTAAGCACAGACCCCCTGGTGGTTGTCTGAATGGACCAATACATGATGACTTCTGAGGGCTGACAGGAAATGCTTCAAAGCTAGAAGCACGGCCAGCATCTCTTGGCAATTTATGTGCCGCAGCAGATGGGGTTCTCTCCAAAGACCTTGTGCAGCATGGCCACTCAAGACCACACCCTTCCTGTGAGGAAAGCAACCGTCATTAGCATTACGTGAGGGCCCGGAACTCCCAACACAGGATCCTGAGACAGGAATGGAGGGCTTTCCCGGTGACCTTGATTGTATGGAGTGGATTGCTCCTCTGAGAGAACTCTCTGGTCCTGGGCAACCACTGAAGGGGCATCATATGCAGGAGGCCAAGTGAAACCACATTGGACACTGCTGCCATTAACCCCAGCAGTCTCTGGATCTGCTTGACAGTGAGTGACCCTCTCGACAGCCGTAAGGATGAACTCAATGTGGGCAGAAGACAGCAGCACACGCATAAAGTTTGAATCCCACACAACGCCTAAGTAAGTGGTTCTCCATAATAGAGAAAGCACACTCTTTTTAGCGTTCAGCCATAACCCCAGAGGGACCAGCATTCATACACTTTGTGAAGGTGCAGGGTGAGAGGCCAAGACCAAATTGAAGGACCCGATATTGGTAAGCTTTGGCCCCAAAAGCAAACCTCAGGAACTTCCTGTGAGAAGGACGGATGGATACATAGAAATATGCATCCCCAAGATCTATCGTGACAAACCAGTCCTCAGATCTGATTTGAGACACGACCTGCTTCAGGGTCAGCATGTTGAACCTGAGCCTAAATAGTGAGCAGTTCAGCTGATGTAGATCTAGAATAGAATGCAACCCCCTGTCCTTTTTTGAAACTATGAAGTTCCAGCTGTATGACCATGACCAGAGCCTGCTTGGGTCCCACCAGAGTGGGACACACCCTGTCGAACCGGGACGGAAGAGCCCCAATCTGAATTGTATAACCTCTGTCTACAGTATGCAGAACTCATCGAGACACATCTGGCAGAGCTTTCCAGGGTGCTAGGTAGTCTCTTAAGGGTATCAGTCTCTCGAGACTGAACTCTGGTACACCTAGAGTGGGAGCTACGCCCTGGTGCAGCTCTAGGGGCCTCTAGGGGGCATGCCCTGAAGCACTGTGCATGGCAGGTTTAACGGACCAGGTCCCTAGAGGTGCTGGGTGTAATAAGGTGCCCGAGATACCTAGAACATCCCATGTCAGGACTTCTTGGCTGATGCCCTTTTGTTGAAAATGACAGTCCTCAATCTGTCATCTCACAGGGCTGGCAAAACCACCAAAAAGCAAGCAGGTGAAGAAGGAGAAAGGAACAAGCCCTTTTTGAAATCTTTTGCTAGGTCAATCTGCGAGTCCCAGGACCAGGCACACCGCTCTACCTTAGCAAGAGCAGAGTCAAAACCGTAAGGAGTTGGGGCACACTCCTCAAAGAATGCCCAGTGGGAGTGAAGCATCCGCAAAGACAAAGGCAAGCTCTTATATCTTTTCGGACATTTACCACTTACCAAGAGACAAACACACATAGAGCGCTTCATGTACAAACAGAAGCTAGCTTAAATCTGTGTGCTTTTATAACTTCTTGGCCATAAAGCACCCCGCCGGTGACGCCGTGGTTTCCATTGAGCGGATTACACACCTGATTCAGAGCATGGACAACATGGAAGCATTCCCAAAGCATTGTTAACACAGCTCAAGTTCCTAAAAGGGAATCTTTGTAAGCACTATTGGAGTCAATGCAGTAGATCGGTAGTAACTGAGAAGGCAGAATGCTTCATTGTTTTTGGTAGTGGTATGATAGTGGTACTTTTCAAGCAGATTGAAATAGAGGCTTGTGCAAGGGACAAATTGATTATATTTGCAAAGACATCTGCTAGCACAAATGAACAGGTTTTGAGTACACATCCATGGATGTTGTCTGTGCCAATTGATTTCTGTGGGTTTAAAGACCCAAAGATATTTTTGCAATTCCAGAAGTGACATTGTGCTAATTGTTGGGAACCTCGAAACAGGCAATAAATTTGTTATACACATAAGGTGTGATGAGGCAGGCATTGATTAGTAGTAGTATAATGCCCTCCAGTCTTAGCCTGTATATACCTGGCCTTCTTGAACTCACTGGCATTACCTAAGGCATATGCATTATGGCGAGTATGACTGGATCTGTTTAGTAGGCAATGTGTTGTCAATGCAAAAGCAAATGTACCTGGTTAGCTGACATGTATTCATCAACTCAATGGTACAGTCCTTATGTATAGCAGCATACTTTACCTCCCAGTCAGTGCAGTCAAAGCAGAAGCACCTAATCAGTGCACCTAATCTGATCCTTCAAACCACACTTTTTACAGATTTACTTACTAGGTAAGATGTCTTGTTTGAGGCTCAAAACACCTTTGTTTAGTTATGCCTTTAGTCAGTAGGTGTTTCTGAGGTAAATGAGCAGGATGGAGGGATCATAGATATAGAGTGTTTTGGTGAACTTAAATATTTGGATGCTGTCTTCCCCGTACTATCATTCACTAACTCAGATTTGTTGACAATGGTGTAGTGGGCCGTCTCTTATCCCAGACACACCTTCATGTCTGTGGATCTCCCTTTTCTGCCAGAGTCCTTACTTACACCATTATACTGTAAGAGTTCCAGCTTCTATGTCCCCTCCATACTAGCAGAGGGAAGCATTCCTAAACCATGCTCACACTGTCACCCATGCAAAGTATTGTGGTTGCTTCCATTGCATTACCATTCATGATCTGTGTTTTACTGTGTTTTCGACCCTACTAGGTTCTCGTCTGTTTGTCTGAATTATTTGTCTAGTGGACTGCTTCATCCTCAGATTAAATCTTTGGTTTGTAATTTTGGTATTTACATAAATTTACATATGGATTCCAACCCACCCACCTCTGTGCCTGCAGTGAATTCAGTGGATGTTTAAAAGTTGGAAACAGTATACAACAGAATTGCTAGCGGCCTATATAAACAACTCAAAGTTCATCAGGCTGCAAACGGGCACCTCCTACAAATCCTCTTTGCTATGTTTGCCTGCCGATCTAATCCATAAAAATGGCTCTACCAGAAAATTGTTTTTCTTCCAATGATCGCTGTCCCGGTGTTCTCCTATATCACAATGACCCTTTGACTCAACAATCTCTTGTGGAACCAGTACCACACACTAGAGTAACACCCCCGCACAAACTATGCCAGACCATTTTCAGCAGACAACCCCAGTGCCTTGGAGCCAATGCAGCTTAGTAGGACATTAGTCTCTCTAGAGCAACATCAGCAATGTCTGTGACTCTGATTCTACTCTAAAATAGGGCCATCACTGTCCAGCATGTCCATAGAAAACGAATTCGCAATTGGATAAGGTGACCTGATGCCAATAATATTGCTATATTACCAAATTTTAATCCCACCACCACTAAGCTGCCACTGCTGGGCTCTTGAACAAGACCCTTAACCCCCCCCTGCTCAGTTGTAAGTCGCTCTGGATAAGGGCATCTGCCAAATGCCATAAATGTAAATGTAATATTCCAAGTTTTCAGGAATTATATTTTTAGGGACATGCTGAAATCCCTTCTGCCTCCAACCGCACCTCTCCACTGCCCTCCCTCTCATGTACTCTGTCTTACTCCTAATAAATTTCATTCCCCTTCTCTTCAGCGTGTACCTCCACCTCTCCAGGCTCTTCTCAACCTGCTTCATACTTTCACCACATATAACAAAATCATCTGCAAAAATCATAGTCCATGGAGACTCCTGTCTAACCTCGTCCGTCAACCTGTACATCACCACTGAAAACAGGAAATGGCTCAGAGCTGATCCTTGATGCAGTCCAACCTCCACCTTGAACCAGTCTGTCGTACCTACTGCACAATGTACTGCTGTCACACTGCCCTCATACATGTCCTACACCACCCTCACATACTGACACACCTGACTTTCTCGTACAGTACCACAACTCTTCTCTCCACCCTGTCGTATGCTTTCTCTAAATCCACAAACACACAATGCAACTCCTTCTGACCTTCTCTATACTTCTCCATTAACATTCTCAAAGCAAAAGTTCAAAGTCTTTTCTATTATTATAGTATATTTTGGTCAGCACATTTTAAACTACTTTAGGAGCTTTCAACTCAGCTGGGAAACGTTCCTGTTTGGGATTTTCACTCATTATTTTTGTCAGATTTGATTGGCTCCTCAGGTTGATTGGACATTTTTTGACTGAAATTTTAACCAGTGCCACTTAATCTCAAGCTCATATAGAGATGGGTTAATTCAAGGGTTGCACTACACAAATACTTTGATCTACTGTATATTCAAGCTCTGTTGTGTCTAATCTAATTAAAACATTGATTAATTTAATGGTGTTAGTTGGGTTTTTTTAAACTAAAGGGATAATGATGTTTTTCCTTCAATAGATACAATTTTTATTTAAAAAAAATCTTATTTCTATTAAGAAAACAAATCTATTTACAGGAACAGTTACTTGTTCGATTTGCAAATGAATGGCATTGGAGATGGAGGTTTTGGAGAAACAGATTAGCGAGCTGCATGAAAAGCATGCCCGGCTGCGAGAGCGGAAAGCGGCGCTGGAAACATCCCGGGCGGACGTGCACTCGTCCCAGGTAAATTCCCGGGTTGAACCTAACGCTCCCAGCACCTCAACTCTGCGCGTTTCTCTGCCCAGACCCAGCGCACCTACAACTCCGGCAAAGGTGCAACACGGACCCTGGATGCGGCAGCGGCGGAAGAGACAAGCCAAGCCCTGGTCGAAGACGTCCCAGGGCCCTACGCTGATTTTCTTCAAGAGTTTGCTTGTTTTCTATCAGATCTCTTGATCAATTTTGATAAAGTGCTGCTTGTAGGAGATTTTAATATTCATGTAGATGATGTAAACGATGCTCTAGGATTATCATTTGTTGACTTATTAAACTCTTTTGGGGTTAAACAAAACATCACCAGACCAACTCATCGTTTTAACCACACATTAGACTTAATAATATCCCACGGAGCAGACGTCACTGATATAGATATCTTACCTCAGAGTGATGACATCACAGACCATTACCTTATACTGTACACACTACCGGTAGAGCAGATTAGCCGTGTTGCACCACGTTATCGACCTGGTAGGACTATTGTTCCAACCACTAAGGACAGATTCATAAATAACCTGCCTGATTTATCTCAATTTCTCGCTAAACCCATAACTGATAATAATCTTGATGAAATAACTAACAACATAAACCTTATCCTCACTAGCACATTAGACACCAAGCCCCGGTCGAAGACGTCTCCCTCACCACCACTACGGGCCTTCGAGATCTCAACCGAGAACCGCTTCGCCCCTCCCTGCGAGACGGAACGCGACACTGTGAACTGTTTCTGGGAGCGTCCTAGGTTCTTCCGCCCTGATGGCCTGCACCCCAGCAGAGTTGGAGCAGCAGTGCTATCAGATAACATCTCTAGGATACTTCACACCATCTGACTGGTGAAGGAAATCTTCAACTATAAGAACACGAAACCAACAGACCAAATAGTTACAAGTTCACACACAGCCCAGTTTATAGAAACCGTATCTATTCCTCGTGTAGTAAAACCATGAATTAAATACACAAGATCCAGAAATAATCTTATTGCAGTTAAAACTGAAAAATGCCAGATAAGCAAACACCAAAAAGTTCTAAAGTTTGGTCTTTTAAACATTAGATCACTTGCACCCAAAGCACTGATTATAAATGAGATGATCACAGAGAATAATCTCGATGCACTCTGTTTTACTGAGACCTGGATTAAACCAGGTGATTATATGGGTCTAAACGAGTCGACACCGTCAGGATATGTTTATAAGCATGAGCCCCGTCAGACTGGTCGTGGGGGGGGTGTAGGAACCATTTATACTGCTTCTCTTAATGTTAGTCAGAAATTATTTTTCAGCTTTAAATCATTTGAAGTGTTTGTTCTTCAAGTTGTACTTTCAGACATACATAGAAAACTCGCTCTGGTCACCGTGTACAGACCCCCAGGGCCCTACGCTGATTTTCTTCAAGAGTTTGCTTGTTTTCTATCAGATCTCTTGATCAATTTTGATAAAGTGCTGCTTGTAGGAGATTTTAATATTCATGTAGATAATGTAAATGATGCTCTAGGATTATCATATGTTGACTTATTAAACTCTTTTGGGGTTAAACAAAACGTCACCAGACCAACTCATTGTTTTAACCACACATTAGACTTAATAATATCCCACGGAGCAGACGTCACTGATATAGATATCTTAGGTCTTTTGGAGTACAGGGAGAGCTACTGAAGACCTTTTTTGACTCTGTGGTGGCCTCAGCCATATTCTATGGAGTGGTCTGCTGGGGCAGCAGCATATCTACTGCAGACAGGAAGAGACTAGACAAGCTGATCAGGAAGGCCAGCTCTGTCCTGGGGATTCCCCTGGACACTGTACAGGAGGTGGGAGAAAGGAGGATGGTAACAAAACTATCATCATTGCTGGAGAACGCCTCCCACCCCCTGTATGAAACCGTTACATCGCTGAGCAGCTCTTTTAGTAACAGACTGATACATCCCAAGTGTCTGAAGGAGCGATACAGAAGGTCTTTTCTCCTGCTGCTATTAGACTATACAACCAAAGCTGTTCCCAGTAAAACCAGTCACCAACATACAACACTGCTATTACTTTTAAGATGTGCAATAACTTTATCTGTGTGAAATATTATTAAACAAATCAGGTACAATATTATGTGCAATATTACCCGCAATTTACGTGCAATACTACCTCAAAACATGACTTAAAAAGCGTACTTTTGTTTTTTCCTATTTGTATTATTACATTGTACTGTATATATACTGGTATTGTAGTATATGTATATTATTTTTAGATATTTGCATTTATTTTTATTTCTTTGTTATTATTATTGTTATTATTATTTATTTTTATTTCTGTTTTTATTTTTTGTATATTCTTTTTTTATATATATTTGCATCTATTTTTATTTCTTTGTCTTGCTGCTGTAACATAGAAATTTCCCCACTGTGGGACGAATAAAGGTTTATCTTATCTTATCTTATCTCTTACCTCAGAGTGATGACATCACAGACCATTACCTTATACTGTACACACTACCGGTAGAGCAGATTAGCCGTGTTGCACCACGTTATCGACCTGGTAGGACTATTGTTCCAACCACTAAGGACAGATTCATAAATAACCTGCCTGATTTATCTCAATTTCTCGCTAAACCCATAACTGATAATAATCTTGATGAAATAACAAACAACATAAACCTTATCCTCACTAGCACATTAGACACCGTTGCCCCCATCCGGTTAAAAAAGGTTAGAGAACAAGCACCTGCACCTTGGTATAATAGCCATATGCATGCCCTCAAGAGAACAGCCCGTAATCTGGAGAGAAAATGGAGGAAAACTAAATTGGAGGTATTTAGAATTGCGTATAAAGACAGTATGCTCAGCTACATACAGGCGCTAAAAGCTGCTAGAGCTGAACACCTGAGCAAACTCATAGAAAACAACAAAAACAATCCCAGGTTCCTTTTCAGTACTGTAGCTAAACTAACTACAAATCAGGGCTCTGAAAATTGTGTTCCATCACAGTTTAATAGTGAGGAATTTATGAATTTCTTCACTGAAAAAAATAGATAACAATAGAAAAACAATTGTGGCAGTTCAACCTCTGACAGCATCTCCTGAGACAGTGTTACCTTCAACTCCACAACTCCACTGTTTTACATGTATAGGACAGGTAGAGCTGTATAATGTTATTGCCACAGCTAAATCGACAACATTTCAGTTAGATGCAATTCCTACTAAATTACTGAAGGAAGTGTTATATACAACTGGTGAACCTCTTCTGAATATTATTAACTCTTCACTATCGTTAGGTCATGTCCCTAAATCCCTCAAGTTAGCAGTTATTAAGCCCCTCATTAAAAAATCCTAATCTGGATCCAAACACACTATCGAATTACAGACCAATTTCAAATCTCCCATTTATGTCTAAGATTTTAGAAAAGATTGTCGCTGCCCAGTTATGTTCCTACCTGCAAAAGAACAATATCTTTGAAGAATTTCAGTCAGGTTTTAGGCTCCATCATAGCACCGAAACTGCTCTAGTTAAAATCACTAATGACCTGTTTTTAGCTTCAGACCAAGGCTTCATCTCGCTGTTGGTTCTACTAGATCTCAGTGCTGCAATCGACACTATAGACCATGATCTCCTCCTAGATAGCTTGCAAAATTACATCGGCATTCAGGGACAGGCATTAAGCTGGTTTAAATCCTACCTGTCCGATCGTTACCATTTCGTAGATTTAAATGGAGAGCTATCCAGGCTAATGCAAGTAAATTATGGCGTGCCGCAAGGTTCAGTTCTAGGACCCCTGCTCTTCACAATATACATGCTTCCATTAGGAAATATTATTAGAAGGCATGGAATTAGCTTCCATTGTTATGCTGATGATACTCAGCTATATATCTCATCTAAACCAGGCGAAATAAGAGATTGGATGACCCATAACTTTCTACTTTTAAATTCTGATAAGACTGGGATTTTGCTCATCGGCCCAAAAACTAGTATACAAAAGCTCCAGCATCTCAACCTGCATTTAGACGAATGTTCTGTAACCACTAGTTCAACGGTAAAAGACCTGGTTGTTATTTTAGTCAGCGACTTGTCTTTCAAAAATCACATCAATCAGGTTACAAAACAGCCTTCTTTCACCTGAGAAATATTTCTAAGTTATGAAACATGTTGTCTATATACGATGCAGAGAAGCTCATCCATGCGTTTATGACCTCCAGAATAGACTACTGTAATGCATTACTAGGTGGATGTCCTGCATCATTAATAAACAAGCTTCAGTTAGTCCAGAATGCAGCAGCCAGAGTTCTTACAAGGTCAAAAAAATATGATCACATAACCCCGATCTTATCGTCCCTACATTGGCTTCCTGTTAAGTTTCGATTAGACTACAAACTATTACTTCTCACTTATAAAGCACTAAATGGTTTGGCTCCCATGTATCTATCCAGTCTTTTAACACGCTACAATCCGCCACGCTCCCTGAGATCTCAAAACTCTGGGCTTCTAGTAGTTCGTAGAATGGCAAAGTCCACTAAAGGTGGTAGAACATTCTCACATTTAGCTCCTAAACTCTGGAATAGTCTTCCTGACAGTGTTTGGGGCTCAGACACACTCTCCCAATTTAAGTGTAGATTAAAACATATCTTTTAGCAAAGCCTACACATAACACACATCACATCATAACCTTGTGCTCCAGAACATCTGATCACATGCACATTATCAACTTGTGCTGTTAATATCATGAACAGCAGCTACACTAATTCCTCTCCACTGCTTCTCTTTCTCTCCCATCCCGAGGCATCCTGAGGTTGCTCCAGCTCCAGTCACCTCCCACCTCGTGATGATTACGGACCTTTAAAGAAGTAGATGCCGAACTCACAAACATCCTGAACCATCTAGAGACGTACCAGTGCCATTTGGATCCCGCTACATGTGTGGAGTTTTGACATTGGACCTCCTGGAGTGTTTAAAGGCTCTGGCATGGAGAAGCTGATGCTGGATCTGTGGTGATCACAAATGCTGAGCTTATAAAACTCGGAGCTACTAACCATATAGACTGTTTAAGACTGCAGAAAGAACATTACTTATAATCTTATACTCCAGTAATCATGTTAGTTCTCACTCTTCAGTGTTCTGTATTGTTGAAAGATTTATAATCACACTCTTGATGTCACCCAGATGAGGATGGGTTCCCTTTGAGTCTGGTTCCTCTCAAGGTTTCTTCCTCATAACATCTAAGGGAGTTTTTCCTTGCCACAGTCGCCACGGCTTGCTCATCAGGGACAAATTCACACCATTCACCTTCACTGTTGATTTGTGTAAAACTGCTTTGAGACAATGTCTGTTGTGAAAAGCGCTATACAAATAAACTTGACTTGACTTGACTTGACAACAAATGCTTTGAAGTCATGCCCAACTTATGCAAAAAGCTACTATTTCCCTGATGCATTACAGAGATTTTTCTAGTATATGTAACATCTTGTTACACCCTGAAGAAAACCATACACATCTGCATTTTTGCAATTTACCAAAAGATAAATGATTAGACATTTATTTAAATGTGTGTGTGTGTGTGTGTGTGTGTGTGTGTGTGTGTGTGTGTGTGTGTGTAAGATATTTCAGCATATCCTATGAATTTACAGTTCTATACAGTTATATTTATCTAGTGCAGTGTAGAGTTTTTCTGCTGGACCAGCTAAAGTCTATAATTACAAATCCTATAATACAGTAAGATATAGGACCACCTTCAACAACTGTTAGGGTCTGGACTTGGCCAATACAATACCTTAATTTTTGTCATTTTATAGCCATTCAGATTTGCTGGTTTGGAAGAAGTTGCCATACTTGTAAGCCACACTGTCTTTTTCTAAATGCAGAGTCATACATCAACATTTACGATTTGTATTGCATTGTAAAACTTGCTAAATCGCGCCAGTCCTTTTGCCTTTGCTTCAATAATTTCTATTAAAAGGAAAGAGTCCTGACAATTCTGCATATCGAATGAGTGAATAAATAAAGGATGGCTTGAATAAAGACATTTGGTAAAGTCTGCTGAAATAAGCAGAACAGTTAAGTAGATCAAATCTTTAGAAAATGAAATATTAAATGTAAAACACAAACAAACACATCTGTATTACCCACATGAGGTCTAACATGTACATTTACTTAAATTGTTCTATTTATTGAATTTTTTCTGTAGTCTTAATACCACCTCATATATGCCCAATGAAACAAAAGTGTTGTCTCTTGCCTTTTTTTCTTTCTTGCCCCACCTTATTTTGCACTAAATGTTGCACAAGCGCACTTTTTGTTGTTAGTTTAGAGTTGTGTACTTCTGTGTTCCTTGTTAATTTATGTTGTTTGCTGTAGCACACTGGTCCTGGGGAAATGCTCTTTCATTTCAGTGTGTACTGCAGTGTAGATGGTTGAAATGACAATAAATCCTACTTGACTTGACAACAAACAACCAACATTTGAGATGAAAAGTTGTTTATGACCTAATTAACTGGCATTACAGAAATTGTTTTAGTAGGTGTAACACCTTGTTACACCCTGAACAAAACTTTCAACAGGAGATAAATGAGATTTAGATAATTTTTAAACACTTTCCTGTTTTATATTTCCTTTTTAAAAGAACTGAGAAATGAACAAAAGGGAAACACCCATAAAGAGTGTGAAAGCTCTACTATTAGTTTAATTAAACACATTTAATTTATAGTCACTTTTAATAATAGACACTGCCACAAAGCAGATTCATGTAAATCTAGATGCAGGTTTAGATCTTTGAAGTCAGAGGCTCAGTGAAAGTAGGCCACTGTTCCATCTCCTCTCCTCAGATCTGCCCGCTTCGTCCCGGTCTGCTGGATAAAGTTCTCTTCAATTGGAGAAGAGTGTGTAGCTGGGGCTTCACATCAATGGCCTGGGGATCCATGTAATTACGAAGTAACACAGGAGCTCTGAGGTTGGATTTGGACTGTAGTTAATGTTCCTCTGCTACACTGACTCAGGACTACTGTTTCCATTTGATCATCACTGCACACCTTAACATTGTTTAGCTGTAATAAATGTAAATTTGGTGCCACCCAGATGAGGGTGAGGTTCACTCTTGAGTCTGGTTCTTCTCAAGGTTTATTTTTCTTTATGCCATCTCAGGAAGTTTTTCCTTCACCACAGTCGCCACCGGCTTGTTCATTAGGGACAAACTTGCAATTACAGTATAAGGAACGTCTCTAGGTTACGTATGTAACGCTTACAAACGCTCGAGTTCCTGAAAGGGAGAAATCTTATTCATTCTTTATCACTACATTATCAGTGTAAAACTGCTTTTACATTTCATATAAAAGTGGGTCAGGACTGAATAGAAAAGATTGCATTTTTGTCTCCTCACCAACCTGAAAAAACACCTGACACATTATGGCTGAAAATTGAATTTGTGTCGCTGCAACATGGCATTATGAACGCTGACTTTTTGGACCGATCCTGCCCTCTCAGGGCTTTTATTACCTGCCAGAACTGCTAAAAAACCATGATATTACCTGAGGGCATAGTCAACTGCTCTCTGCAATCCACTTTCTAACATCTCATGATCTGAAATTTGCAGTGTAAACAACACTGTTCTGTCATGTTTTTTCTAATTTTTTTTATGAACTTTATAATAAAAATAAGAATAATAGAATAAGATTGCAGGTAAACTTGGTACTCTTATAAATACAAAAACCAAGGGAACTGCTGCTGCCTTATATTTGTATGGGGAAAGTTCATGTCCTTGAACGCAGTGGTGGACAGTAATGAAGTAAATGTAATTCAATTTAATTTGTTTTTATTTGTATTACACTTTTAACAATGAACATCGTCTCAGAGCAGCTTTACACAGATAATGTGGTGATAAAAAATGCATAAGATGTTCTTTATAAGAGTAAGTTTGTCCCTGATGAACAAGTCGGTGGCGACTGTGGTGAAGGAAAAACTCCCTGAGATGAAGAAGGAAGAAACCTTGAGAGGAACCAGACTTAAGAGGTGTTCTAATTGGCGCCTGGTGAATCTACTGATCACCAACATACAGTTCAGCATCAGTTCAACATCAAGCAGAACATTTAAAGAGGAATAAATGATGATGAAACTCCAGACTCGAAGTTCAGGTCTACTCCATTTAAGGACAAAAGAGAATCATGACAGACATGTACAGTATTGTTCAAAATAATAGCAGTACAATGTGACTAACCAGAATAATCCAGGTTTTTAGTATATTTTTTATTGCTACGTGGCAAACAAGTTACCAGTTGGTGCAGTAGATTCTCAGAAAACAAACAAGACCCAGCATTCATGATATGCACGCTCTTAAGGCTGTGCAATTGGGCAATTAGTTGAAAGGGGTGTGTTAAAAAAAATAGCAGTGTGTGCCGTTGACTGTACAAACTCAAAAATATTTTGTACAAACATTTTTGTTTCTAGGATTTAGCAATCCTGTGAATCACTAAACTAATATTTAGTTGTATGATCACAGTTTCTTAAAACTGCTTCACATCTGTGTGGCATGGAGTCAACCAACTTGTGGCACCTCTCAGCTGTTATTCCACTCCATAATTCTTTAACAACATTCCACAATTCATTTACATTTCTTGGTTTTGCTTCAGAAACAGCATTTTTGATATCACCCCAAAGGTTCTCGATTGGATTAAGGTCCGGGGATTGGGCTGGCCACTCCATAACATTAATTTTGTTGGTTTGGAACCAAGACTTTGCTCGTTTACTAGTGTGTTTGGGGTCATTGTCTTGTTGAAACAACCATTTCAGGGGCATGTCCTCTTCAGCATAAGGCAACATGACCTCTTCAAGTATTTTGACATATGCAAACTGATCCATGATCCCTGGTATGCGATAAATAGGCCCAACACCATAGTAGGAAAAACATGCCCATATCATGATGCTTCCACCACCATGCTTCACTGTCTTCACTGTGTACTGTGGCTTGAATTCAGATTTTGGGGGTCGTCTCACAAACTGTCTGTGGCCCTTGGACCCAAAAAGAACAATTTTACTCTCATCAGTCCACAAAATGTTCCTCTATTTCTCTTTAGGCCAGTTGATGTGTTCTTTGGCAAATTGTAACCTCTTCTGCACATGCCTTTTTTAACAGATGGACTTTATGGGGATTCTTGAAAATAGATTAGCTTCACACAGACGTCTTCTAACTGTCACAGTACTTACAGGTAACTCCAGACTGTCTTTGGTCATCCTGGAGCTGATCATTGGCTGAGCCTTTGCCATTCTGGTTATTCTTGATCCATTTTGATGGTTGTCTTCCGTTTTCTTCCACGTCTCTCTGGTTTTGCTCTCCATTTTGAGGCATTGGAGATCATTTTAACTGAACAGCCTATAATTTTTTGCACCTCTTTATAGGTTTTCCCCTCTCCAATCAACTTTTTAATTAAAGTACGCTGTTCTTCTGAACAATGTCTTTAACGACCCATTTTCCTCAGGCTTTCAAATGCATGTTCAACAAGTGCTGGCTTCATCCTTAAATAGGGGCCACCTGATTCACACCCGTTTTTTCACAAAATTGATGACCTCAGTGATTAAATGCCACACTGCTATTTTTTTTAAACACACCCCTTTCAACTAATTGCCCAATTGCACAGCCTTACGAGTGTGCATATCATGAATGCTGGGTCTTGTTTGTTTTCTGAGAATCTACTGCACATAAAAAATATACTAAAAACCTGGATTATTCTGGTTAGTCACATTGTACTGCTATTATTTTGAACAATACTGTACAAGATGTTGTACATGACCCTGCTATGGCCAGACATCATGGTGTTAAAAGAGGGTGTTCATTCAGTGAAAATCTGAGACACTTTCATGTGGTCAATGGTTTTCCACCTGACATCCTGCATGACTTTTTGGAGAAAGAACTGTCAGTGTTTCTTTAGGATTTGTTTACCAAGCAGCATATTTCTTTGGACTTTCTTTGGATTTCTTTGGAAGGCTATTACACTTCCTGGAATACAAAATCTCAGAACATAGAAAGTTACTGCAGCAAACCTTTCCAACCTACAAACTTCGTCCAAAACATCATTTTATTGAACACTACCCTCAAATGATAAAAATCCTCAGCCCACTAGTAGACGTGTGGACAATGCATTTTGAAGGGAAGCACTTTTATTTTTTTTAAAGGTTGTGCATGACACTCGCAATTTTAAGATTTTACAACAAAGCTTAGCTGTAAGACACCAGAAAATGATGGCCTTTCATTTGGCTTCATCATCATTCTTCAAAGCCTTCTTTGGAAATTGATTAAGTGAGTTCAGTTATGATTACATGTTTCCCTGAAAATGTTCAAAACTCCCTTCATCAGCATAATGTCAGACAAAGTACAATATTGGTTGCATCATCTGCTTGATGGTGTAAAATACAGTGCAGATATAATAATTTCAGTTGGAACTTTTTCAGGTCTCCCAGAGTACCAGCAAATATTGCTGTTATTAATACAGAAATCCTGTTGGTCTGTAGGATTTTGACTTAATGGTATGTTGAACACTTGCGTGCTTATGAGTTGTGCTTCAGTGGGGCAGGGTCTCTCACAGTCTCTCATTTTTCTGATCTAAATGATCCTTTCCCCTTATCCTCCTATCTAGTAAAGGGCAATGTGTATGTGATAATGAAGCGTTATATATTATGCTGAATGATTGCATGTGAAATTGGCACTAAAGTCATGTCTGCTGTTTATAGGACCATGGGAAGCTTTAAACTAAGAATTTTTGTAAATGAACAGGATATGCATAAAGTCTCACTAGATGGGAAACCAGAAACAGTTGAAGAACTTAAGATAATGACCCAAGATGGTGGCGCCAGTACATCACAAGGCTCAGGGTCTCTCGAGAATCGGCAATTTTGCGGTATTTCTGTTCCTTAACTCGGGTCTGTTCGTGCAGAACAGCTGTGCCTTTACATTGCACACCCGACGTGAGCTTTTGGATATTGGTTTACGACAACCGTAAAACAAATCGTAAAAACGATCGTAAACAAAGGCAGGGGAAGTGTGGTGGAGTGAAAGCCAAGCTAAAGCTAAGGCCACACTGGCTTTCTTTACCCAGCATCTTCCTCACCAATGTTCGGTCACTGGTGAACAAAATGGAGGAGATTAGACTCAGCATCACTCAGAGCATGAAACTTCTGGCTTTTTTCCTAGAGCTGTCTCTTTACTGAACTCTGCCCCTCGCTGATCCTACTGCCCTCATACACTGCTACATTTCCCCCCACACCTCACACTTCGTTATTTCGCTAATGGACTGTCTACACAAAAACTTATGTTCACTTGGACATTTGCTCATTTCTCACCTCACACTTTGTTATTGCGCTAATTGACTGTTCACACAAAACTATGCTCATTTGCACACTGCTCTTCTTAGTATTGCTGCTCACCAATAACTTACCATTGTATATATACACCAGTTTTCTGTTTATAGTAATAGCAATATATTATGTTCACCGTTCACATCCTTCTGTAAATTTCTGTTTATAGTAATAGGCATCTGTATATCATGTTCATAGTACATATATATTCATAGTACATATACATCTGTAAATTACTGTTTATAGTCCTATAATACCATTTAATTTGACTTATGTAAATCATTTAAACACTGCATATCCTACACTTGCTGTTATTGCACTCTGGTTAGACCCAAACTGCATTTTGTTGCCTTGTACTTGTACATGTGTAATGACAATAAAGTTAAATCTAATCTAATAATAGTTAAAGAAAAATGCAAACTCAAGGATGATTTTTCCCTCATGTATAAAGATCCTGACTTTGATAATTCCCTCTGCAACCTTGATGATGTACAAGATTTGCCACCTACAAAGGCTACTGTCAAGGTCATACCATTGGTGACACTGACACTAATACCTACCTCTACCCCCAGTCTATCTGAAGTCTCCTCAGATGATACAGAGATTCTGTTGACACCAAGCTCATCAACAAGAGCGATGGCCAGGATCTTTTGACATTCCAAATTTCCCAGTTGATGTGGAATTCAGACTGAGACAGGCAAATCTTCTGTTTTTACGAGACCGTACTTACATGAATGTGCCAAGAGACAAGAAGCATGGTATTTTGGAGAAACTTGCAGAGGAGATCTACAAATTTGATGCCTATCCAAATGAAGAATGATGTTGTTCTGTGGCATTACCATTAATAAAAAAAAAAAACATCCCTGTCTGAGGGAACCAGGCTCACCAGATGGGTGCTCTGGCTGGAAGAACAGTTTGATGTACAAAATGGGAAACTATCACACTAAACTGAGAAAAGCTGGATATGCAGTGATTGCAATAAACACAGGGATAAAGTGCACCCCGAAAATGGCATCAAAAGGCCTCAAAAGACCAAAAAGGAATGAGGTGAATTACTTACCCAAATTACCTGAGGGCCAGAATAAAGATGGACTAGAGGCTGAAAGAAAGCTCCTGGTTGAAGAAATGAAAAACAGAACCCCAGTGGAACTGTTATCGCTTCAAAGATGGATCAGACCTTCCCACTGTGGAGACGGGAGATTGTGGAGACTTAACCTCTAGTGAAAACCCTGAAGGAGCATTGGCCTGCCCTTTTTCCAGAAAGACAAGTAAGACGTGACACACTTTTTTGTTTACACCAATAATAAATGCCAGTCTAGTCACATGTTTTTTGTTTATTTGCTGTGCATTTCAGAGGTTGGTGCAGGACATGTATGAGGGCAGTGTGACAGCAGTGAAGTGTGCAGTAGGAACGACAGACTGGTTTAAGGTGAAGGTCCGACTGCATCAAGGATCGGCCTTGAGCCCTTTCCTGTTTGCAGTGGTGAGGGACAGGTTGATGGATGAGGTCAGACAGGAGTCTCCCTGGACTATGATGTTTGCTGGAGGTAGCAGAGCTGAAGATGTTGAGGTTTTCGTTGGGAGTGACGAGGATGGACAAGATTAGAAATGAGTTTATTAGAGGGACAGCCCATGTAGGATGTTTTGGTGACAAGGTAAGGGAGGCGAGATTGAGATGGTTTGGACATGTGCAGAGGACATGGGGTATATCGGTAGGAGAATGCTGAGGAGGAAGCCACCAGGAAGGAGGAAAAGAGGAAGGCCAAGGAGGAGGTTCATGGATGTGGTGAGGGAAGACATGCAGGTAGTTGGTGTAAAAGAGGCAGATGTAGAGGACGGGAGGTGTGGAGACGGATGATCCGCTGTGGCGCCCCCTAATGGGAGCAGTCAAAAGAAGAAGAAGAAGAAGATGCTCAGACTATTCTGTTCGTATAACTTATATTTAACATTTATTCTTGCAATTGTTCTTGCAATCCTGCTGCACACACAGCACTTCGCAACTGCAGGTGAAAGGTGACAAATGGGTTCGGTTAAAAGCATCACGAAAAGTGCATTTGATTGACTGAGTGATGGGTATGACTATTAATGGTTTGGCTTTACGTTGCTTATGTGTATGAGAGCAGTGCCAGTTGCTATTGTCTGCTAAGTGATTATAGCACTTCTTTGAAACAAAAGATTTTATTTTACATTTTGTTACAGGCCACATTCCTGACTGTTTTAACAGATGCAAATGTTTTAAAGCTGTAGTGTGAAAATTAAAGGGTTGAGAAATAAACCTGTTATAACTAATGGGATTGTGTGTTACATGTGTATTTTTACTTTATACCAATACTCCACTGTATAGGTATAAATTATAGTGAGTCGTCAGGCATGTTTTTATACTTAAGATACAGACATTCCTTACAAAGTAGACCTTCACTACATTATATATTACCAAATTAATAACTAATTGGATTTACAATGTACTTTTAGTGTACAAACACGTAGGAACAATTTCCTAAGTCTCAAGAGAGACTCTGAGACGGGGCTTTTCAATATTTTTTAAACAACCATCGTCAACCAAACACTTGCCTTTAAGCCTGTAAATAATAAGGAAAATTTACTAAATAAGACTAAAATTACGCATTAGAAATAAAATGAATAGTAAAGTATTAGGACACCAGTAGCAATTTTTCATTTCACTTGTACAAGGAGACCCAAACCTGCTCCAGCATGACGAATCTATTTGCACAAAGCCTCCATGACGATCTCTTGCTATAGAGCTTCTACCCTACTGAACCCCTTTTGGGATAAATGTGAACACTGACTGCACCCCAGGTTTCCTCTCCTCACCTACATCAGTACCTGACTTTACTAACACACTTGTAGCTGAATGAATCTGAAAATAATTTGAGATGAAAGAAACCCTCAAGTGTATAAGACCGGATATAATTTTCAGTGTAATATTTGAGCATTTTAATCTTCCAACAAGCAAAGGAGTGACATTTCTAAAAACCAAAACATTTAATATGCAGTTTAATTGAGAACTAAATAACATTTCTGCCCAGAAAACAAAGTGAAACTGTAGTCATTATATTACTCCTAATATTATAATAAAATAAAAACAGGGTTTGTATCCATTTAGGACTTTTTATTATATATATATATATATATATATATATATATAAAAATAAAAACAAGCCGTTTATTCAATGCTAAGCAGAACCGTTTGTGATGCACCCAAGCACAAGAAGAACCCTGTACCAACATAGAAAAGGTTCTCAAAAGGTCATTGAGTTTGTAGAAAATGTTGGTGTTTACAGTACTCAGCTCACTGCATCAGACTGCGTCCATATGCGTTATTTCAGTAATCAATGTCAGTACAATATAAGATCTTTATTTACTTTACACTGGTAAATGTCTTAAACCCTAATATAATATCTGAAGGTACTGGTTCTTAAAATATTACTAAAGTACAGAAAGGTCACTGCTGTTTAACTGATTTTGGTTGATTTTCATGTTCTGGTCTTGCAGCACTTCTGTAGCACAGCAGTACAGTGACGTCTGATGATTCACTCATTTTTATTTTACCATTTCACCAAACATCAGACCAAATAAACTGCCTACAACTGAATATTTTGATATTTCTTCAATCACTTTTCTGTATTTGATATTTTTATATTTTGGATTCTAGTGTTTCAGAAGCTCAGCATGTTTTGGCTGACGTGTGTAAGGAACGTGGGAAAGTTTTCTGCAAGCACCACTGAAATATCCTACATTATAAAACTCAGTATTTCACTACTCAGTGCCTGGCATCACATTTCAGTAACTTACCTTTGCTGGTCTTCTGCATTTAAACAATTAAAAACCCCAAATCATTTAAATTTAGATTTTATAAAAGAAAAGTTTAGTCTTTTTAGCATGTGTCAGATTTTTGTGTTCCAAGTTTCAGCACTTCTCCGTTTACAGCCGGTGCACAGCCTCCGTCAGACTCGCGCGGTCCCGAGCGACTGATGGAGTCAAAATCAATAACGATCCTGTTCTGCTTTGGATGAAACTGACTGAAAAACACAGAACAATAAGAATAAATTGTATAAATCGTGTTCTCCATGTTCTCTCTTTACCCTTACTGAGATACAGAAATGATAAATACTTTCACTAAACAAGCAGAAGATCAGCCCCATGTTTTGGTCATAAAGAAACCAAGCTAATAAATGGTGTAAGAGCAGCTGAAGGTCTAATGCAGACCTGAGAGAACTCCTAATGCAGCACACTGTGCTTCTGACCAACACAAACCCACAGAAGGTTTCACAATTATAGATGTTCTCTCACCATCATTAACCATGAGGTGACTTTCAGTAAAACGTTTGAGTGATCACTAGCAGTGTACTCAAGGTGGAGAAGAGAACTGAAGACCACTCAGGTGCAGCTGAGGATGTTCTCCACATGAACAGCCTTAATATCCATGTGGTTACTCAGATTTGGTCCATAATTAACGAGAACACGATGCACAACATATATACATTATATATAATGAATGCGGTCTGTATGATCTAGAGGAAGTCTTGCTGACTTCACCTGTGCTGAGACTCACCTGTATGGGATACGTGCCAAATCCAGCAGCCTTCTGGAAGCTTCCATCTCCGGGGTGCTGTGGTATTTATCCGACAGATAAACGACATCTTTTATACCTTTACAGAACATACAGAAGAAACACCTGAGCTTTAAAAGATACACACACAAACTATAACTATCACCTTTTCCATTTCTGTGCTAAACGCTTTAACACTACATATCTGTGTGGCTAAACGGCAAACAACCAAGTGGGCGTGGCTAAATGAATAATGACTGAGGTGGAGTGGGGCGTGGCTAAATGGACAACAACTGGAAGGTGAGTGGGTGTGGCTAAGTGTGTCAATCCAGAGTACCAAGTGGGTGTGGCTAAATGAAATACCGACAAATGAGTGACTAAGTGGATAACTAATAAGAAATTTGTGGGTGTGGCTAAGTGGATAACAGGACCACGAGTGGGTGTTACCAAGTGGAAAGCAGAAAAGCAAGTGGATGTGAGTAAGTAGACAACAGAGGCCATGCCTAAATGGGTCAGTGCAGAGAACCAAGTGGGTGTGGCTAAACAAATAACAACAGACACACAAATTAGCGTGACTAAGTGGATAACCACTAAGAAGTGAGTGGGCGTGGTTAAGTAGATTACTTCAGCAAGTGAGCGTGGCTAAAAAAATAACAAAAAGATAAGTGGGCGTGGCTGAGTAGAGAGCAACCCCTAACTGTGCCTGGTTATGTGGACAACACATGCGGAGTGGGTGTGGCTAAATAGAAAGCAGAAATGAAAGTGGGAGTGACTAAGTAGACAATGACTGAGAACTGAGTAGGCGTGGCTAAGTGGGACACTTTAGACTAACTGATGATTGGGAGTGGTTTAATGGGTTGTGCCAGAGATCCCAATGGGCGTGGCTAACTAACAAATCAAAGTAGCTGTGATTGTTTTAAAGAGACAAATGGGTGTGGCCAAGAGATTTCAGACAGGTGAGTGAAAAACCTGAAACTAAGTTTTCTAAATCAGGAACAGAGACAAGAAAGAGTGTGTGTGTGTGTGTGTGTGTGTGTGTGTGTGTGTGTCCTCACCTGACTGGATGATTAGTTTTGCACACTCGTTACAGGGAAACAGAGCGACGTACATCGTGCAGCCTTTCACAGTCGCAGAGTTTTTATTCATGATGGCGTTCATCTCAGCGTGGCACACTGCAACACACACACACACACACACACACACACACACAGTTAAAAATACATACAATCAAAAGAATGAAAGAACGAGAGAAGGAAATAAACAAAAAGATATGGATAAATAACTAATAAATTAATCTGCTTCTTTTCTTTAGTGTATTAATTCTTTATCAATTTATTTTTCATTATTAGAAAAATGTGTACAAATTGTATTTGTAAAAATGACGGTCACAATAAAGTCTTTATTCTCTTGATATCAGCAGCAGACTCGGGCTGCGGCAGAGGGGAGACGAATCTCACGATCGGAAATACTGGAGCTTTAAATAAATACATCAAATAAGATAAAGATGTTGGCACGCACACATGCGCACGCACGCGCACGCACGCGCACGCACGCGCACGCACGAATCTAAGCATGCTGGAGTGTGAACAGATGTTTGCTCTCCAGAAGAATAGCGCAGGAAGTCCCAGGAGAATCGCTTTTTCTGCCAGCAGTGAAGAACTTCATCAGCAGCTGGATGTGGCGACGCCGAGAAACACCAACACCCCCGAACACCAAGCCGAAGTGTGTTTTACTCCCACATACGAGCAGGTTATACATACAGTCATCAATTATAATAATAGAAGAGATTTCACTAGGTTTTGTGCAGTCGGTGTTCACATTCAAACATGCTCAGGAGCTTCATAATCAGAAGATCTTCCACATCTTCCAACCCTTGTAAAAGTCTGTAGTTCAAGTGAAGGGAAAATTTTATGCATTTGGGGAAAGAACTGCATTCAGGTGGAAAAAGTCAAGTGTCCCAATACTTTTGTCTGCAACACGTGTGGATGAATAATCAGAAAACAGATACATCACACGGTTTCTTGTCGTCCTTAATGTCGATTGTTTTCACACGCAGTGCTTATTCTGTATTTAATTAATTCGAATTGAATTTGTTTTCTTTAAGTCTTAGTTTATGTGGAGAGCCTCAAAGGACCACATTAATAATAATTAATGGCACTTCCAGACAGAAATCCCAAAAGAATCATATAATCATGCGATACTCTAATGTTTTCAGATTTACATTACAGTTTCTTCTCTTGGGGAACCACAGGTAGAAAATGTACTTGTTCTTTGGCGCCGTCTTGTGGCCCAAAACCAAACTGCAGCATTAAAGTGGATTAAAACTATAATGGTTTTACAGTATTTCATTTCACAACTGCAGTGTGTACACTTGTTATTAAATATAATGTATTAAAGTAGCACGATGCAGTGACGTAGAGAAACTGACCATAGGGATATTTAGTGTCCAGACGGTCATCCGCGGATCGAGACCACGGCAAAAGATCATCGTCGCAGCCATTCGGCATCCCGTTATAACCGATTCCCACAATCTTATTCTCCTGATTCACAATACACGCTCCCACCTACACACACACACACACACCTTAGATTAGTGCATCCTTCAGAAAGAAAAAAGAAACAAACAAGAGAGAAATGAAAGTACAAAAAAAAAAATACAACTGTGGGACATCAAACCAAAATTAATAAAAAAAAAAAAACAAGAAAGGAGTGTTAAGTTGTGTGGACAGAGGAGTTCATGGTTGAGCACGTTTTTCTAGGTGATGTGAAGGTGACGAGAGAATAAAGTGGATTTACTGCTGTAGTTATAGAAATAAATGATTTTAGATAATATGTGAGAGAGAGAGAGAGAGAGAGAGAGAGAGAGCGCGAGAGAGAGAGTGAGAGAACACAGGAGGGAAAACTAAGCTCAAAGAATGTGAAACGGAAAAAAAAAGAAAAGAACGAACAAAAGTAAAAAGAAAAAAGAAACAAACAAGAGAGAAATGAAAGTACAAAAAAAATACAACTGTGGGACATCAAACCAAAATTAATAAAAAAAAAAAAAAAAAAAAAAAAAAAAAAAACAAGAAAGGAGTGTTAAGTTGTGTGGACAGAGGAGTTCATGGTTGAGCACGTTTTCTAGGTGATGTGAAGGTGACGAGAGAATAAAGTGGATTTACTGCTGTAGTTATAGAAATAAATGATTTTAGATAATATGTGAGAGAGAGAGAGAACACAGGAGGAAAACTAAGCTCAAAGAATGTGAAACGGAAAAAAAAAGAATCCTGAGATGATCACAGAACACTGATACCTGTGAACTCGGATCTTTGCTCCTCTGAGCAGACAAAAATGCGACGGCCATGAAATACTCGGACCACTCCAGATAATCCTGCCTCTTCCTTGCCTCAGCACCGCCCCCCACGCTGTAATAAAAAGAGACACTCAAGATCAGACACAAACTCCACAGAAATGACAGAAGACTGTGATTCCAGTTAACGTTCAGAGACGGGTTGTTGCTTCACACCAGGCTGTTAACTGTGTGTATGCTGAGTTATCGTTCTTGCTGATGAGACCTATCACAGTCGTGTCATTGGTGAACTTGATGATGTGGTCTGAGCTGTGCATTGCAGTCACGAGTCAGCAGAGTGAACAGCAGTGGGCTGAGCACACAGCCCTGAGGTGCCCCGGTGCTTGAGATGCTGTTCCCAATCCGGACCGACTGAGGTCCCCAGTCAGGAAGTCATTGTTCAAAGATTGTGCAGGACATCATGATG
The DNA here is from genome assembly GCF_014805685.1 of Silurus meridionalis. NCBI lineage: Eukaryota > Metazoa > Chordata > Actinopteri > Siluriformes > Siluridae > Silurus > Silurus meridionalis. The sequence goes on along the minus strand of NC_060885.1, from coordinate 2,336,619 downwards.
CCTGTGCAGCAAGCTGACAGTTCATACTCCACATGGATTAAGGTAAATACAGTCATCCAACACAAAAGGCTTGATTGACGGGCGTTCTCGTCATGGCAACAGAAACTAAGGAAGGCGGGTTTTTGCGAAGGGTCAATTGCTTTTACATTTATGAAAACTGTAATTACTTTAATCAATCTTTAGTGTAAACAGTCATCAACTTCCTGCATGAGCATGATAAACTTCTTCACAATTTCATAATCTTTATTGTTCAAAACATTTCGCAAAATCTTCCTTTACTGACATTTCCCCGGTTGGCCGTCGACGGTGAGTGACGTCGTGTCCCAATAAAAACACGCCCACTGACAGAGTCCCACCCCTGACACTTGATTGACAGCTTTCAGTGCAAGGACTCAGAAACGCAAACCCCACAAGGCTTCAGTCAGGATTTTGCTTTTTCTATTTAAAATTTGCAGTAACGCAGGATTTGCAATCACCTGTGGATTATGTCGATTTCTGAGTCCACATATAGAAACGCAATTGCAAAGACAAATTCCGGAGTAACAGGAGCTTTGAGGATGGATTTGGACTGTAGTTAATATCAACAGTCTGCTACACTGACTCAGGACTACAGTTTGCTCTGATCATCACTGCACCTCAACATTGTTTATCTGTAATAAATAGACATTCGGTGGCACCCAGATGAGGATGAGGTTCCCTCTTGAGTCTGGTTCCTTTCAAGGTTTCTTACTTCTGCATTTCAGGAAGTTTTTCCTTCACCACAGTCTCCACCGACTTGTTCATCAGGGACAAACTTACACTTATAAAGAACTTCACCTTCATTTATCACCACATTATCAGTGTGATTGTTGTTTATTGTTAAAAACGCAATACAAATAAAAATAAATTAAATTTGCAGCTCCTTTTGAATATTTGCCGGAAGATTCTTCCAAATTTTAATACTTTCTGAAATTGTTTTGGAAAATTATAGAAAAGCAAAAAATCTTTTTAAATCAAAACACTGTACATAGTATGAGGGGTTTATTTTTTATTAAAAGTCAAACAAAATTCATATCATAACAAAATATCACAAATAGAGATTTTTGACCATTTACATGTGTATAAAGAACATCCCTAATAATAATAACAATAACAAAATTGGCATAAAAATTTGACATTCATATTTTTTTTTTATCCAAGTAAAAAATATATTTTAAATAATCAGTACATTTAGTACAAATCAATTTCCAGTTGATTTTCTCAAAAATTATTATTCCAGAAATACTAATGAGATGTTGCTGACAATAAATCAACTACTGAAACATTATTACTTCATGTTCTATCAAGATTAAATATATTTCTTCTTCTTCCGGCTTCTCCCGTTATGTGTTTCCACAGCGGATCATCCGTCTCCACACCCCCGTCCTCTACATCAGCCTCTTTCACACCAACTACCTGCATGTCTTCACTCACCACATCCATAAACCTCCTCCTTGGTCTTCCTCTTTTCCTCCTTCCTGGTGTCTCCATCCTCAGCATTCTCCTACTGATATACCCCATGTTCCTCCTCTGCACATGTCCAAACCATCTCAATCTCACCTACCTCACCTTGTCTCCAAAACGTCCTACATGCGCTGTCCCTCTAATAAACTCATTTCTAATCCTGTCCATCGTCGTCACTCCCAACGAACATCTCAACATCTTCAGCTCTGCTACCTCCAGCTCCACCTCCTGTCTTTTACTCAATGCCACTGTCTCTAATCCATACAACATCTCAGGTCTCACCACAGTCCTATAAACTTTCCCTTTCACTCTCACAGATACTCTTCTATCACAGATCACTCCTGCTATCACTCTTCTCCACCCACTCCACCCTGCCTGCACTCTTTTCTTCACTTCTCTAACACACTCTACATTACTTTGTATAAATATAAATACAGTTTGATAAGATTTATTATTATAAAGAATGATCGTTTAGATTCACTGAAGTCTCACAAAACCAGCTGATACTGAATATTACAATACTATAATCATGAGGTGGTGTTTTGGAATAACGGATTTGTATAAATATTCAGTACATGTAAATAAATACTTTATTATTTCCCCCCTAAAATAAACACATTCACGTCACCGCCTTTCTGAAGACACCAGACTCCTGACGTCACTTCCGTCTTGTTCACTCCGGGAAAAAACTTTCAGTTGATTTTAATTCGTCTTGAATAAAAGTTTAATAAAGTTATTCTACACCTAAATTTCCAGCGTGGTATTTCACCAGTGTTTATTTCACCGGTGTTTATTATTGTTTACTGACCGTGACGCAATGTGAGGTTTCTAAAAATGGCGGAAATACCGGATGTTGTGATTAGCGCTCCATTTTTAGATTTACCATTTTTTACTTTGTTTCACTTCTTTTATATGAAATGTTACTGGTGTGTTTGTGTACATTTACACGAGGTTTATCGGCTACACGTCGCATTAAAAACACGTCATGAAGCCCGCTGTCAGGTCAGCTTGAATATTTGCATCTGTAAACGTGTGAAGATTTACTACATAAAACTTTTCTTTCCGGCTGTTTGAACATAATAAACAGGACACAGGAAATATCAAACGTCTGGCCAAGATGTCTTTGTGAAAGACACTATAAACTTACCCGGAGCGTATCGTGGGCCTGTGGGTTTCCTCCTCATTCATCCTGCTCTCTGTGCACGAAAAACCGAAGACGTCAACACACGCACATGCACGCAGAATAAAAGAGAAAGAAGAGTTTCCCGCGAAAAAAGCCACAGCGGTCCAATCAGATCGCACGCTTTCCCGGAAACGGTGCGTGAGCATTGAAGAAAGTCAGTGCTGCGCATAGAAAAACGCATAACGCAGTCTTTTAACCAATAAAACGTGTTTCATAATTTATCTTAAAGTATTGACGGCTTTTAAGAGCCAATACGGGATAAAAAAAATAATTGGAAAGAGAGGGGCAGTTAATTTCCGAGTTTAAAACTTAATTTATCCTCTTCCAATTATTATTATATTTTTATCCCATATTGGCCCTAACATGCCATCATATAACGTTCTTTAAATACACAATAAAACAAATATGAGAAAAAGTGGTGAAAAGATTGGAAACAGTATTTTATAATTTTGTTAAAGAGATACATGCATGTTCCTTTCATTTCTATACAACAGCAACAACTCGATCTATTAGATAGGGAACAGTCTTCTTATCTCTGAACATAAACAGCGACAGGAAGTATAAGGGCATACTAGTATAAGAGCATGCCAGTAATGTTAGCGTTAATATCCACCTATTTCCTAGGAGCTTCTTTTCTTTTAGCTGCTCCCGCCAGGGATCCCCACAGCAGATCATCCATCTCCATACCCCCCTGTCCTCTACATCTGCCTCTATCAAACCAACTACCTGCATGTCTTGCCTCACCACATCCATGAATCTCCTCTTTGGTCTTCCTCTTTCCCTCCTTCCTGGTGTATCCATCCTGCATGCACTCTTTTCTTCACTTCTTTAACACACTCATTACTTTACACTGTTGACCCCAGGTACCTGAACTTCTCCACCTTCTACACCTCTTCTCCCTGCAACCGCACCCCTCCACTGCCCTCCCTCTCATTCACACACATGTACTCTGTCTTACTCCTACTGACTTTCCCCTTCTCTTCAGCGTGTACCTCCACCTCTCCAGGCTCTTCTCCACCTGCTCCCTACTCTCACCACCAATAACAATATCATCCGCAAACATCATAGTCCACGGAGATTCCTGTCTGACCTTGTCCTTCAACCTGTCCATCACCACTGCAAACAGGAAAGGGCTCAGAGCAGATCTTTGATGCAGTCCAACCTCCACCTTGAACCAGTCTGTTGTTCCTACTGCACACTTCACTGCTGTCACACTGTCCTCATACATGTCCTGCACCACCCTCACACTTCTTTGACACACCTGACTTCCTTATACAATACCACAACTCCTCTCTCCACCCTGTCGTACGCTTTCTCTAAATCCACAAACACACAATGCAACTACTTCTGACCTTCTTTATACTTCTCCACCAACATTACTATTACATTTCTAGACTGTTCTCTAGCTTTGGTTTGCCATTAACAACAAATAATTTCAAACATGACACGACCTGTAAAGAAACACTGAAATAGTGCATGTTATTTCTGCTCATCTGGTGATGCATTTCCTCTTTCTGGCAAGTGGCTGCTTTTGTGGTCTCGATTTCAGTTGTTGTTTTTTTCATTTAACCGCAGTCGTGTGGCACGTAGATCAAACCACAGCACATACAAATGCATGTTGATATTATTATTATTTTTACAGTTTAGAGTTTAGGGGCACGTAGTGCTACTACTTAATTGTAGGGATTATTATTATTATTATTATTATTACTATTATTATTATTATTATTATTATTATTATTATGAATATTATCTATTATTCTAAAACTGATACCAAATCAAACCAAATCGTAAGGCCTAGAGACTTGAAACTTGGCCAGATAGTAGAGCTCAATTTGGGGAGAGGTTAAAAAAGCATCAACTCAATTGGCCAAAGGTTGGTGCTACAGTCCAAATGGCCGTAGCTCGTACAGCGTTTGTCGTTGACTCAAGAAAATGCCTTTCCACCAATCTGAGTTTTGTCCAAAACCTACTTTTATCGCCCGACCTGAACCAAAACAGTGCAGAAATGTTCGCTGGGCAGTGAATATCAATAATTATTTTAAAACGTTGAACTCATCGTTGCAAAGGTTCAACAAAACGTTAGAAATAGGTGGGGCCACTTTTACTAAAATGGCTATAGCACATAAACAGAATGAGATTTCTACACCAAACCTAGTATGCGTGTGTATGAGCTCAAACTTTGTTTAAATAAAAAATTGCGTAGCTTTGACACTTAGTGGCGCTAAACAAAAATAAATGGCTTTAACTACCCAACTGTTTGTCTGATTGACCAGATGTCTCTGTCCAATGTGACACATGGGTCTATAAGGACCTTTATTATATCTCAAAAAACATGGCTGCCATCACCCAATGTATTTAGAGCACCTACTGTATTATACAAAGTTAACGGAGGCCAATCGGAATATAAACATGGTGCCCATGTTCCTAATGTTTTTTTTCTTTCTCATGAGCTTAAGTGCATTAGGTGTTAGAATAATCACTGCTTGCACCTATATTTATTTATTTTTTTAAGGTTTGACCTGCTGTAGTGTATTAAAACAATTCTTTTTTGTTTTTCTCTATATAATCTTTTTAATCTTTTTTTTATTGAAAAAAGATTTTGCCATTCAATGATGAACAATATGCAATTTTTCATGAAAAGTAAAATCCTGAAAAGCAGATTTTATGCTTTATTAGTAGCGTCACAACCTTTCAAACAGGTTAAAAGTGATTATTAAATAATTGAATTAAAATAAATAAAACATTAACATTAAAATTAATTCAGTGTCTGTTCCACAGTTACACCGAATACTTCAGCGTTTTTAAATTTTTAGGTATTATGGGGTTTTTTTTTGTTTTTTAAAATGTGCTAATTATGTATATAATTTGTTATTTGTCTGGCAAGGCTTGGAAAGTTGTATTTATTTATTTATATATTTGTTGCTGTGTTACTTTTATTTAATAAAAGGTGCATTTTATTCATTTGGTTGATGGTTTTATTCTTCATTATCATCATCATCATCTGTAGAAGGAGTTTTTGGAAAAAGAATTAAGAAGCGAGAAAGAAGGAGAAGCAGAAAGGTAGAATACCAATACAATGCCTGTGCACATTCAGTGCTTGGCCCCTTAATTACAAACTACAGAAGACCACCTTATGCCCACCCTTGTTCATGCACCTGGGTTTAGCTACACGATGTGAATAACGGTAGACCTTATTTTGATAGGATAGGATGATCACATCTTCCCCTCCCTCAAACTCAACACAGGATGTCCTACATCCTGTCACCTGCATGCTACAAACTGTAAGCCTACGACTGCATCTGAAAAACACAGCTCCATCTCCATGAATTTTATTGATGGCACACTGATGATCATTAACTCTAAAAGAATACAGGGAGGAAGTATAGTTCCTCAGTGTCCACCAAAGATCGTACCTGGTTACTCAAAACACATCAGGCATCCTGAAAAAATATCCTTCTCCCAATAACACCTCGACTCCTTCAGCTCCTATTACAGGCATCCGAAAAAACATCTTTAGGTGGAGATGATTCTACTGGAGAGTGTTGTTGAAGCCCATCCAGCACACATTCACCAGAAAAACCTGCTGTTTCAACCTCCACCATTTAAAAAGAGTTCGTATTCATCCAAACCTAGAGAAACAGATTCAGCAATAGTTTCTACCATTGAAATGTGAAACTGGTCAAACCAGTAAGACTGGTTTCAGTTTAGAGATTTTTCTCACACACACACACACAGACACACACACACACACAGACACACACACAAGATCATATATGGAACATGGATGTCAAATATGGACGAATAGAAGGTGGGGGGCATGGGGAGACATGGAGGGCTTATATATGGAAGCAAGAAGAATAGAGAGATCTACAATATTGTTGATTTCTGGACAGTTACTGGTTAGATTGTGGTTGGTAAATAGTTAGTGGTAGTTAATAACTGGTTAGTGAGTGTTCTGTGAGTGATTAGTGGTAAGTTAGTGATTGGTTAGTTAGTGACTAATGGTTACTAGTGGTTAGTTAGTGAGTGTTCTGTGAGTAGTGAGAGGGTATTTAGTTGTTTAGTGGTTAGTGAGTACTATGTGAACATGTAGTGAGTAGTGAGTGTTTGGTGATTATTTATTGTTTATATTGTGAGTGTTTGGTGATTATTTATTGTTTTTATTGTGAGTGTTTGGTGATTATTTATTGTTTAGATTGTGAGTGTTTGGTGATTAATTAGTGTTGATTGTGAGTGTTTGGTGATTATTTATTGGTTAGATTGTGAGTGTTTGGTGATTATTTATTGTTTTTGATTGTGAGTGTTTGGTGATTATTATTTGTTTAGATTGTGAGTTGTTGGTGATTATTTAGTGGTTAGATTGTGAGTGTTTGGTGATTAATTAGTGTTGATTGTGAGTGTTTGGTGATTATTTAGTGTTTGAATTGTGAGTCGTTGGTGATTATTTAATGGTTAGATTGTGAGTGTTTGGTGATTATTTAGTGGTTAGATTGTGAGTTGTTGGTGATTATTTAGTGGTTAGATTGTGAGTGTTTGGTGATTATTTAGTGTTTGTATTGTGAGTTGTTGGTGATTATTTAGTGGTTAGATTGTGAGTGTTTGGTGATTATTTGGTGGTTAAATTGTGAGTGTTTGGTGATTATTTAGTGTTTGCATTGTGAGTTGTTGGTGATTATTTAGTGGTTAGATTGTGAGTTGTTGGTGATTATTTAGTGTTTGCATTGTGAGTTGTTGGTGATTATTTAGTGGTTAGATTGTGAGTTGTTGGCGATTATTTAGTGGTTATATTGTGAGATGTTGGTGGTTGGATAGTGGTTATATTGTGAGTGTTTGGTTATTATTTAGTGGTTTTATTGTGAGTGTTTGGTGATTATTTAGTGGTTAGATTGTGAGTGTTTGGTGATTATTTAATGGTTAGATTGTGAGTTGTTGGTGATTATTTGGTGGTTAGATTGTGAGTGTTTGGTGATTATTTAGTGGTTAGATTGTGAGTGTTTGGTGATTATTTAGTGGTTAGATTGTGAGTTGTTGGTGATTATTTGGTGTTTATATTGTGAGTGTTTGGTGATTATTTATTGTTTAGATTGTGAGTGTTTGGTGATTATTTAATGGTTAGATTGTGAGTGTTTGGTGATTAATTAGTGGTTAGATTGTGAGTGTTTGGTGATTATTTATTGTTTAGATTGTGAGTTGTTGGTGGTTGGTTAGTGGATAGATTGTGAGTGTTTGGTGGTTAGTTGGGTTGTGAGTAGTGAGTGTTTGGTGGTTAGTTGGGTTGTGAGTAGTGAGAGGGTATTTAGTTGTTTAGTGGTTAGTGAGTACTATGTGAACATGTAGTGAGTAGTGAGTGTTTGGTGATTATTTATTGTTTATATTGTGAGTGTTTGGTGATTATTTATTGTTTTTATTGTGAGTGTTTGGTGATTATTTATTGTTTAGATTGTGAGTGTTTGGTGATTAATTAGTGTTGATTGTGAGTGTTTGGTGATTATTTATTGGTTAGATTGTGAGTGTTTGGTGATTATTTATTGTTTTTATTGTGAGTGTTTGGTGATTATTATTTGTTTAGATTGTGAGTTGTTGGTGATTATTTAGTGGTTAGATTGTGAGTGTTTGGTGATTAATTAGTGTTGATTGTGAGTGTTTGGTGATTATTTAGTGTTTGAATTGTGAGTCGTTGGTGATTATTTAATGGTTAGATTGTGAGTGTTTGGTGATTATTTAGTGGTTAGATTGTGAGTTGTTGGTGATTATTTAGTGGTTAGATTGTGAGTGTTTGGTGATTATTTAGTGTTTGTATTGTGAGTTGTTGGTGATTATTTAGTGGTTAGATTGTGAGTGTTTGGTGATTATTTGGTGGTTAAATTGTGAGTGTTTGGTGATTATTTAGTGTTTGCATTGTGAGTTGTTGGTGATTATTTAGTGGTTAGATTGTGAGTTGTTGGTGATTATTTAGTGTTTGCATTGTGAGTTGTTGGTGATTATTTAGTGGTTAGATTGTGAGTTGTTGGCGATTATTTAGTGGTTATATTGTGAGATGTTGGTGGTTGGATAGTGGTTATATTGTGAGTGTTTGGTTATTATTTAGTGGTTTTATTGTGAGTGTTTGGTGATTATTTAGTGGTTAGATTGTGAGTGTTTGGTGATTATTTAATGGTTAGATTGTGAGTTGTTGGTGATTATTTGGTGGTTAGATTGTGAGTGTTTGGTGATTATTTAGTGGTTAGATTGTGAGTGTTTGGTGATTATTTAGTGGTTAGATTGTGAGTTGTTGGTGATTATTTGGTGTTTATATTGTGAGTGTTTGGTGATTATTTATTGTTTAGATTGTGAGTGTTTGGTGATTATTTAATGGTTAGATTGTGAGTGTTTGGTGATTAATTAGTGGTTAGATTGTGAGTGTTTGGTGATTATTTATTGTTTAGATTGTGAGTTGTTGGTGGTTGGTTAGTGGATAGATTGTGAGTGTTTGGTGGTTAGTTGGGTTGTGAGTAGTGAGTGTTTGGTGATTATTTAGTGGTTATATTGTGAGATGTTGGTGGTTGGTTAGTGGATAGATTGTGAGTGTTTGGTGGTTAGTTGGGTTGTGAGTAGTGAGTGTTTGGTGATTATTTAGTGGTTATATTGTGAGTGTTTGGTGATTATTTAGTGGTTATATTGTGAGTGTTTGGTGATTATTTAGTGGTTATATTGTGAGTGTTTGGTGATTATTTAGTGGTTAGATTGTGAGTGTTTGGTGATTAATTAGTGGTTAGATTGTAAATGTTTGGTGATTATTTAGTGGTTAGATTGTGAGATGTTGGTGGTTGGTTAGTGGTTATATTGTGAGTGTTTGGTGATTATTTAGTGGTTATATTGTGAGTGTTTGGTGATTATTTAGTGGTTAGATTGTGAGTTGCTGGTGATTATTTGGTGGTTAGATTGTGAGATGTTGGTGGTTGATTAGTGGTTATATTGTGAGTGTTTGGTGATTATTTAGTGGTTATATTGTGAGTGTTTGGTGATTATTTAGTGGTTATATTGTGAGTGTTTGGTGATTATTTAGTGGTTATATTGTGAGTGTTTGGTGATTTTTAGTGGTTAGATTGTGAGTGTTTGGTGATTATTTAATGGTTAGATTGTGAGTTGTTGGTAATTATTTAGTGGTTAGATTGTGAGTGTTTGGTGAATATTTAGTGGTTAGATTGTGAGTGTTTGGTAATTATTTATTGTTTAGATTGTGAGTTGTTGGTGATTATTTGGTGGTTAGATTGTGAGATGTTGGTGGTTGGTTAGTGGATAGATTGTGAGTGTTTGGTGGTTAGTTAGTGGTTATATTGTGAGTGTTTGGTGATTATTTAGTGGTTATATTGTGAGTGTTTGGTGATTATTTAGTGGTTATATTGTGAGTGTTTGGTGATTTTTAGTGGTTAGATTGTGAGTGTTTGGTGATTATTTAATGGTTAGATTGTGAGTTGTTGGTAATTATTTAGTGGTTAGATTGTGAGTGTTTGGTGAATATTTAGTGGTTAGATTGTGAGTGTTTGGTAATTATTTATTGTTTAGATTGTGAGTTGTTGGTGATTATTTGGTGGTTAGATTGTGAGATGTTGGTGGTTGGTTAGTGGATAGATTGTGAGTGTTTGGTGGTTAGTTGGGTTGTGAGTAGTGAGTGTTTGGTGATTATTTAGTGGTTATATTGTGAGTGTTTGGTGATTAATTAGTGGTTAGATTGTAAATGTTTGGTGATTATTTAGTGGTTAGATTGGAAGTTGTTGGTGATTATTTAGTGGTTATATTGTGAGTGTTTGGTGATTAATTAGTGGTTAGATTGTAAATGTTTGGTGATTATTTAGTGGTTAGATTGTGAGTTGTTGGTGATTATTTGGTGGTTAGATTGTGAGTTGTTGGTGATTATTTAGTGGTTATATTGTGAGTGTTTGGTGATTATTTAATGGTTAGATTGTGAGTGTTTGGTGATTATTTAGTGGTTAGATTGTGAGTGTTTGGTGATTATTTAGTGGTTAGATTGTGAGTATTTGGTGATTATTTATTGTTTAGATTGTGAGTTGTTGGTGATTATTTGGTGGTTAGATTGTGAGATGTTGGTGGTTGGTTAGTGGATAGATTGTGAGTGTTTGGTGGTTAGTTGGGTTGTGAGTAGTGAGTGTTTGGTGATTATTTAGTGGTTAGATTGTGAGTGTTTGGTGATTAATTAGTGGTTATATTGTGAGTGTTTGGTGATTATTTAGTGGTTAGATTGTGAGTGTTTGGTGATTATTTAGTGGTTATATTGTGAGTGTTTGGTGATTATTTAGTGGTTAGATTGTGAGTGTTTGGTGATTATTTAGTGGTTAGATTGTGAGTGTTTGGTGATTATTTAGTGGTTATATGTGAGTGTTTGGTGATTATTTGGTGGTTAGATTGTGAGTATTTGGTGATTATTTATTGTTTAGATTGTGAGTTGTTGGTGATTATTTAGTGGTTATATTGTGAGTGTTTGGTGATTATTTAGTGGTTAGATGTGAGTGTTTGGTGATTATTTAGTGGTTAGATTGTGAGTGTTTGGTGATTATTTAGTGGATAGATTGTGAGTGTTTGGAGATTATTTATTGTTTAGACTGTGAGTTGTTGGTGATTATTTGCGGTTAGATTGTGAGATGTTGGTGGTTGGTTAGTGGATAGACTGTGAGTGTTTGGTGGTTAGTTGGGTTGTGAGCAGTGAGTGTTTGGTGATTATTTAGTGGTTATATTGTGAGTGTTTGGTGATTATTTAGTGGTTAGACTGTGAGTGTTTGGTGATTATTTAGTGGTTAGACTGTGAGTTGTTGGTGATTATTTGGTGGTTATATTGTGAGTGTTTGGTGATTATTTATTGTTTAGATTGTGAGTGTTTTGTGATTATTTATTGTTTAGATTGTGAGTGTTTGGTGATTAATTAGTGGTTAGATTGTGAGTGTTTTGTGATTATTTATTGTTTAGATAGTGAGTTGTTGGTGATTTTTGGTGGTTAGATTGTGAGATGTTGGTGGTTGGTTAGTGGTTAGATTGTGAGTGTTTGGTGATTATTTAGTGGTTAGATTGAGTGTTTGGTGATTATTTAGTGGTTATATTGTGAGTGTTTGGTGATTATTTAGTGGTTAGATTGTGAGTGTTTGGTGATTATTTAGTGGTTAGATTGTGAGTGTTTGGTGATTATTTAGTGGTTAGATTGTGAGTGTTTGGTGATTATTTAGTGGTTAGATTGTGAGTGTTTGGTGATTATTTAGTGGATAGATTGTGAGTGTTTGGTGATTATTTAGTGGATAGATTGTGAGTGTTTGGAGATTATTTATTGTTTAGACTGTGAGTTGTTGGTGATTATTTGGTGGTTAGATTGTGAGATGTTGGTGGTTGGTTAGTGGATAGATTGTGAGTGTTTGGTGGTTAGTTGGGTTGTGAGTAGTGAGTGTTTGGTGATTATTTAGTGGTTAGATTGTGAGTGTTTGGTGATTATTTAGTGGATAGATTGTGAGTGTTTGGTGATTATTTAGTGGTTATATTGTGAGTGTTTGGTGATTATTTATTGTTTAGACTGTGAGTTGTTGGTGATTATTTGGTGGTTAGATTGTGAGATGTTGGTGGTTGGTTAGTGGATAGATTGTGAGTGTTTGGTGGTTAGTTGGGTTGTGAGTAGTGAGTGTTTGGTGATTATTTAGTGGTTATATTGTGAGATGTTGGTGGTTGGTTAGTGGATAGATTGTGAGTGTTTGGTGGTTAGTTGGGTTGTGAGTAGTGAGTGTTTGGTGATTATTTAGTGGTTATATTGTGAGTGTTTGGTGATTATTTAGTGGTTATATTGTGAGTGTTTGGTGATTATTTAGTGGTTATATTGTGAGTGTTTGGTGATTATTTAGTGGTTAGATTGTGAGTGTTTGGTGATTAATTAGTGGTTAGATTGTAAATGTTTGGTGATTATTTAGTGGTTAGATTGTGAGATGTTGGTGGTTGGTTAGTGGTTATATTGTGAGTGTTTGGTGATTATTTAGTGGTTATATTGTGAGTGTTTGGTGATTATTTAGTGGTTAGATTGTGAGTTGCTGGTGATTATTTGGTGGTTAGATTGTGAGATGTTGGTGGTTGATTAGTGGTTATATTGTGAGTGTTTGGTGATTATTTAGTGGTTATATTGTGAGTGTTTGGTGATTATTTAGTGGTTATATTGTGAGTGTTTGGTGATTATTTAGTGGTTATATTGTGAGTGTTTGGTGATTTTTAGTGGTTAGATTGTGAGTGTTTGGTGATTATTTAATGGTTAGATTGTGAGTTGTTGGTAATTATTTAGTGGTTAGATGTGAGTGTTTGGTGAATATTTAGTGGTTAGATTGTGAGTGTTTGGTAATTATTTATTGTTTAGATTGTGAGTTGTTGGTGATTATTTGGTGGTTAGATTGTGAGATGTTGGTGGTTGGTTAGTGGATAGATTGTGAGTGTTTGGTGGTTAGTTGGGTTGTGAGTAGTGAGTGTTTGGTGATTATTTAGTGGTTATATTGTGAGTGTTTGGTGATTAATTAGTGGTTAGATTGTAAATGTTTGGTGATTATTTAGTGGTTAGATTGGAAGTTGTTGGTGATTATTTAGTGGTTATATTGTGAGTGTTTGGTGATTAATTAGTGGTTAGATTGTAAATGTTTGGTGATTATTTAGTGGTTAGATTGGAAGTTGTTGGTGATTATTTAGTGGTTTTATTGTGAGTGTTTGGTGATTAATTAGTGGTTAGATTGTAAATGTTTGGTGATTATTTAGTGGTTAGATTGTGAGTTGTTGGTGATTATTTAGTGGTTATATTGTGAGTGTTTGGTGATTATTTAATGGTTAGATTGTGAGTGTTTGGTGATTATTTAGTGGTTAGATTGTGAGTGTTTGGTTATTATTTAGTGGTTAGATTGTGAGTATTTGGTGATTATTTATTGTTTAGATTGTGAGTTGTTGGTGATTATTTGGTGGTTAGATTGTGAGATGTTGGTGGTTGGTTAGTGGATAGATTGTGAGTGTTTGGTGGTTAGTTGGGTTGTGAGTAGTGAGTGTTTGGTGATTATTTAGTGGTTAGATTGTGAGTGTTTGGTGATTAATTAGTGGTTAGATTGTAAATGTTTGGTGATTATTTAGTGGTTAGATTGTGAGTTGTTGGTGATTATTTGGTGGTTAGATTGTGAGTTGTTGGTGATTATTTAGTGGTTATATTGTGAGTGTTTGGTGATTATTTAATGGTTAGATTGTGAGTGTTTGGTGATTATTTAGTGGTTAGATTGTGAGTGTTTGGTGATTATTTAGTGGTTAGATTGTGAGTATTTGTTGATTATTTATTGTTTAGATTGTGAGTTGTTGGTGATTATTTAGTGGTTAGATTGTGAGTGTTTGGTGATTATTTAATGGTTAGATTGTGAGTGTTTGGTGATTATTTATTGTTTAGATTGTGAGTGTTTGGTGATTATTTAATGGTTAGATTGTGAGTGTTTGGTGATTATTTAGTGGTTAGATTGTGAGTGTTTGGTGATTATTTAGTGGATAGATTGTGTGTTTGGTGATTATTTAATGGTTAGATTGTGAGTGTTTGGTGATTATTTAGTGGTTAGATTGTGAGTGTTTGGTGATTATTTAGTGGTTAGATTGTGAGTGTTTGGTGATTATTTAATGGTTAGATTGTGAGTTGTTGGTGGTTATTTAGTGGTTAGATTGTGAGTGTTTGGTGATTATTAAATGGTTAGATTGTGAGTGTTTGGTGATTATTTAGTGGTTAGATTGTGAGTTGTTGGTGATTTTTGGTGATTAGATTGTGAGTGTTTGGTGGTTAGATTGTGAGTGTTTGGTGATTATTAAATGGTTAGATTGTGAGTGTTTGGTGATTATTTAGTGGTTAGATTGTGAGTGTTTGGTGATTATTTAGTGGTTAGATTGTGAGTGTTTGGTGATTATTTAGTGGTTAGATTGTGAGTGTTTGGTGATTATTTAGTGGTTAGATTGTGAGTGTTTGGTGATTATTTAGTGGTTAGATTGTGAGATGTTGGTGGTTGGTTAGTGGTTATATTGTGAGTGTTTGGTGGTTAGATTGTGAGTGTTTGGTGATTATTTAGTGGTTAGATTGTGAGTGTTTGGTGATTATTTGGTGGTTAGATTGTGAGATGTTGGTGGTTGGTTATTGGTTAGATTGTGAGTGTTTGGTTATTATTTAGTGGTTAGATTGTGAGTGTTTGGTGATTATTTAGTGGTTAGATTGTGAGTGTTTGGTGATTATTTAGTGGTTAGATTGTGAGTGTTTGGTTATTATTTAGTGGTTAGATTGTGAGTGTTTGGTGATTATTTAGTGGTTTTATTGTGAGTGTTTGGTGATTATTTAATGGTTAGATTGTGAGTGTTTGGTTATTATTTAGTGGTTAGATTGTGAGTGTTTGGTGATTATTTAGTGGTTTTATTGTGAGTGTTTGGTGATTATTTAATGGTTAGATTGTGAGTGTTTGGTGATTATTTAATGGTTAGATTGTGAGTGTTTGGTGATTATTTAGTGGTTAGATTGTGAGTGTTTGGTGATTATTTAGTGGTTAGATTGTGAGTGTTTGGTGATTATTTATTGTTTAGATTGTGAGTTGTTGGTGATTTTTGGTGGTTAGATTGTGAGTGTTTGGTGATTATTTATTGTTTATATTGTGAGTTGTTGGTGATTTTTTGGTGATTAGATTGTGAGATGTTGGTGGTTGGTTAGTGGTTAGATTGTGAGTGTTTGGTGGTTAGTTGGGTTGTGAGTAGTGAGTGTATGTTCTGCTGATACACAGTGAAACTATAACCAGTCCAACCCCGTAGCAAAGCCTCGAGTCTCTTTAAAAGCTCGTGACGTCACCGATTTCCGGAAGTACGCAGTGTTCCCGTGTTCCAGAAAACTGAGTCCGCCACGGTGATTCCAGTACACACTCCTGTCTGGGTTTTTCTTACTTGGGTCCGGTTTTTTTTTTTTTTTGTTTCATTTCGCCCTGAACTGCACGTCGACTTGAAAACGGGCCAATCGGCTTTGAGCTCGCGGTGTAGCACTTCTGCTGTCTGATTTCAGTCTGATCTCTCTCTCTCTCTCTCTCTCTCTCTCTCTCTCTCTCTCTCACGTCTTCAGTCGTGTTGATGTTCTGAACTCGGGAATGAAGTGACACGATGGCAGAAAGACGGATCCAGTGACCAGAGGAGGAAAAGAACATCCAGAATACAGGAGGGAAAAAGAGGGGAAGGAAAAGTGATCCAGTGGATCCTGTATCAGGTAACAGCTTTACTACCAGGACAACTACAAACATCCAAAAACAAACCTGACAGCAATATCTTTATAGATTTCATAGATCTGATATATAATACTATGTTTATGATTCCATATTCACTCCATCATCAGCTTTAGGAACATCTCATCAGTCTAATAACAGTGTTTATAATAACCCCATAAACTGCCTTCATCTTCAGATTATTAGATCTCCTGATGAATTATATATATACATATATATATATATATATATATATATATATATATATATATATATATATATTATAATAATATATTATTGTTATATATCTTTATTATTTTTAATCTCATAATGCGTGTCTATGTTTTAAAAAAGCACGCTTGTGTGTACGTGTGCGCGCGCGAATGTGCGTGTTATTATTAAGCAATATCCTGAGGCACCTCCTGTGTGTGTGTGTGTGTGTGTGTGTGTGTGTGTGTGTGTGTGTGTGTGTGTGTGTTTAAAAAGTCCAGTGTTGTTCTGAGATCTGGAATATGCCAGGAAATATTATTAAATAATCCAAATTAGAATTTGTTGTTGTTAATAATAATAATAATAATAATAATATCAATAATAGTAAAAATAATAATAATGTTTACTTGTATAACAAGTCAAATAGTAATTATAATCAGTTGATTCTTCTAAAATTATCTAATTTAATGTTTTTGAATAAATTAGTATAAAGTATTTTTTCCATTAAAATCAATTGTAGGTTTTATTTATAGGTAAATTGTAGGTAAATTATTTATCCGTTTAGTTCGTTTACAGTTCTTTCTTTTTTTATGTAGGATAAAACAATATTAATAAAAATACATTCCAATATATACAAATGTAAAAATAAATGTATATATTTAGCTTTTGCTTCTAATCTTTCATTCTGTTGTTGAAATGAACTTTTAATAAACAGGTCCAATAATTAATAGTAGTCATAATAATAGTATCTTCTTCCACTTCTTTTTCTTCTTCTGATTATTATTATTAATAAAAGTTATATCAGTAAACAGAGAACATTTCTCTATAAAGCGTCTGATGGATTGCTGTGTTTTTCCGAACAGCAGGGCGAAGATGCCGGTCGACAGGCAGCGGATGCGTCCGTGGCTTGAGGAGCAGATAAACGGCGGTAAAATCCAAGGCCTGATTTGGGTTAATAAGGTGAGAGGAATGGAGCCTCCTCTTTCCTGAAGCAGTAGCATGACGCTAGATCAGATTCACTAATTCCAAACGTTTTATCACTGTTATTTCCAGGAGGAAAAGATTTTCCAGATCCCGTGGATTCATGCGGCTCGGCACGGCTGGGAATTGGATAAAGACGCTCCGCTTTTTATGAACTGGGCCATTCATACAGGTATCACACCACAGGGGTTTAATACTGTACTCAGTACATGAGCTATTAAATAAATGAGCTGTTCATCTTGAAAAGTTCATAAATACTGATTGAATTCTGGTTAATTACACGGCTTAAAAACGTCAAACCTGGAATTAATACTTTTATTATCCAGACTTATGATAACTGACTGATATTCAGATATATATAAATAACTAACTGACCAAAACGAGTGGATTGTTGTATGGAAAAAAAAGATGAAGAAATGTTAAATTCCCATCCTTTTGCTGTTTTCTTTTTTTTTCTCATACCAGAAATCTTTTTTTTAAAGATATTTTATGCTTTATGAAATCTAAAATCTGATCCTGAAAATCATTCAATTATTCAAGATAAGGATCAAACATCCACAATCTGTACTGAAGCCTGAAAGTGCAGATTACGTCTCAATGTTTCTAAAGTAATCCAGTTTTACACTGGCCACAAGCTTCGGACTCGTCTTTGATATGACTACAAGCTACACACATTTAAAATTAAAGCCAAATCATGTACAATTTTCCTCAGGAAAATACCACCCCGGCGTGGACAAACCCGACCCGAAGACATGGAAGGCGAACTTCCGCTGTGCCATGAACTCTTTGCCAGACATCGAGGAAGTAAAAGACAAGAGTATGAAAAGTGGGAGTAATGCCTTCAGGATGTATCGCATACTTTCTCCATCAGAGCGAGCAGCTAAGAAAGGTATTGTATTCACATGTACAGTTTGTGACCGAGGCTTTTATCTGTGCGAGATATAATAGAATTTGAGGATAACGAAGCCTTTACACTGTAATCCAATCTAAAGCTTTTATTTATGACTTTCTACACTGCGCTTTTATTAACCACAGGGTTTAAAGTGTTTTTTCTGTTGCAGCAACATCAGTTTCACAAAGGAGCAGATTCGTATTTTAACCTCTGACTCTTTATTAGTTCTGGGGTTTTATTAAGGCTCCAGTTTTTAAGGTTTTGACTCTTGATTGGTTCCTGTTTTTGAGGTCCTGACTCTAGATTGGTGCTAGTCTAAAAGGTTCTGGCAAATTGATTGGTTCCAGTTTATATGGTTCTGATTCCTAATTGGCCCCAGTTTTTAAGGTTTTGACTCTTGATTAGTTCTTATTTTTAAGCTTCTGATTCTTGACTGGTTCCTGTTTGTGAGGTCCTGACTCTAGATTGGTGCTAGTCTATAAGGTTCTGCCACTTAATTGATTCAAGTTTATAAAGTTCTGATTCTGAATTGGCTCCAGTTTTTGAGATCCTGACTGTAGATTGGTGCTAGTCTATAGGGTTCTGCCACTTGATTGGTGCTAGTCTATAGGGTTCTGCCACTTGATTGGTTCTTATTTTTAATCTTCTAATTCTTGATTGGTTCCAGTTTGTCAGCTTCTGATTCTTGATCGGTTCCTGTCATTCTAAATCTTTATTGGTTTCAGTTTTTGGGGCTCTGACTTCTGATTGGTTTTCATTTTTAAGCGTCTGACTCTTGATTGGTGGTAGTCTATAAGGCTCTGATGCTTTATTGGTTCCCTTTTTTTTAATGCTCTGACTTTTGGTTGGAAAAACTAATTCTCTGTGAAAACTAAAAACTTTCAAGAGATAAAGAGAAAGCATTGGAAAAAGAAAAAGGTCTTTAAGCAGAAGTATTTTTAGGAGAAACAGTTGGAAAAAGCTCTTATAAATAACAAATCTTGAGCGCTGTCATGGCACACAATCTAAATTTGATAGAACTTTTGACAAAAAAGCTATTAATGAAGATAAGCAAGATCTATCAGGAGAACTACGTCCAAGTTCCTAAATCCAATTCCCTGGAAACTTGGAGACATGGGGATTATACCTGATAAACCTAGAAGGAGATGTGGTGTTTCCAAAGAGAAGAGTGAGAGCAGTAGAAGCAACCAGTGCGAAGTCAATAAAACAAATAAGTTCTTAGAACAGAAGAGGTAAAAAGGGGATGGAGATCCTTCAAAAACCTGAAAACATCTACTTCACCTTCAAAAAATTTTAATTGGTCTGGTGGAGAGTCTTCAGTGTAGAGCTGAGCAACAAGTTCTCCCTTTTACAATTCACATGAAATGTACCAAATCAAAATTCCTTTATATATATCAGGTCTTCCTCAGAGCCACCCTTTCTAATCTCACTTCCGTTCTGTGGAACACAGTTTTAAAATATTCAGGTTTGATCAAAGTTGCTGCTTGTGAAACCTGATAAAAGGATCTCAGTACTCGAATAGAGAAGTAAATGTACCAACATTTGGCCAGACTTTGGGGTTTGAGATCAATGTGTCTGAGGAAACACATTGGGGGCTTTTTGTAGCGCATGTTCCTATTCGCTAGCGACTTATAAAGAGCTCACTAGTTCTCAATTCCGGTTTCAATCCAGAAGAACAGGAAGATGGTTGCATTTAGGCGAGTCAGCTAGCTAATGAGAACTCGACTCAAGGCCAGTGGAGTTAAAGGGATGTTTTTCTTTGTTTGCTTTTTTTCCCCCCAGTTCATTCTTACCAGCTGACCTCATTCCCAGAATGCAAATCTGCTATTTGCTTACAGGAAAGTGAACAGACTTCTGGAGCATTCATACTAGTGACCTCAACGTCCCAGACTTATAGTTTTTTCTTTTCTTTATTTTTTATTTTTATAAGAAAATAATAATTAATTTCTCTTGGACAGCAGCTGAAACAGATGTGTAGGTTTCCATGGTAACAGTTGATTCACAGGGATTCGGTCTGATGATTATGCAGATACAGTAAATGCATATAATGGGAGAAGTGGTGGATAATCCATCCATCTATCCATCCATCCATCCATCCATCCATCCATCCATCTATCCATCCATCTATCCATCCCTATCTGAGTGAGATCCTGTTGTTTGTGGTGAGAAACTCACGTGTGAAGAGGAGCTCAGTCTCAGGGTGCACGTGGTCAGTACAGCACCAGTCCCACGGCTCCTGATGTCCTTTGGTACACTGACTTATGAAGGTCTGTGCTCCCTGTGACGGCGCGTGCAGCCTCGTGCTGCTGTCTGTTGGCATGTTACAAAACCAGTTTAAAAACCTTTCAATACGACCTCATATATATGACGATGTTTCATACGCATCTAAAAAACGTAACATAACCCAATTAACACAGTCGTCTTCAAGTCCTAACGCTTACACGCTTTGAGTCTCATCTAAGTTATGCTTTTTTAGCAAAGAAGAAAAAGATGGAACGGGAGGCAAAAGCAGAAGTAAGTACACCTGGGTTCACATCCTGATTATACAGAATGTGTGTCAAAAGTAGTACCATGTGTCCGATGGAAACGTGTTTATTTTCAGGGTCCTGTCCAGAGACGGAAAGTGAAGAACAGCGAGACACAGCAGAAGTCGCAGTCCAAGCAGGACACGCTGCCGGACAGCACGGTTTTATTAACAGGTGAGGTTCTCCTGTCACTGGATCACAGTGTGAAAGGTGGAAGTGTGATGACGTTCTGTGCCGTTCCTCCTCACCAGAATCTGATCGAAGCCCAGATCTCAGTTCTCCGATCAAGACGACGGGGAGTTATCTCCCAGAGGTCTGCGCCGTCGTGGAGATCACCACAGAGAACGAGGAGTCAGCGGTCAGCTCCACGCAGATCCCCTACAAGCTCCAGATCTCCCCCGTGTCATGTTACACTGGTAAGTTCTGTCTGTACACTCGCTCACGTATCAGTTCCAGATTCTTTACACTGTTTCAGTTCAGTATTTGTATGTTTTTGTATTTGTATGTTTGTACTTTATCTGATGTTGAAGTCAGGCTGTAGGACTGTGCTGTAACTCCACAGTGCTGCTGACTTCTGATTGGTCAGAAGGTGTTGATTATTTGTGTAGAACAGCAGCTCTGACTGTTGTGCAGGTTTGTATTAATGGTAATATGTTGTGGTTATTATAGTAACAGCTCGTCCACACTGTTGTACAGGACTGAAAGGAGAAGTGGAAAGTACAGTGATGCGGTTTTAGACAAAGAAGAAGAGCTGAACTTTTTTCAATAAACTAATAATAATAAACTAATGAATGTGATGGTGAGTTTGAGGGTGAGGTTGACTGAGGTTGAGGGTGAGGGTTGAGGGTGAGGTTGACTGAGTTCGAGGTTGAGGTGAGGTTGAGGTGAGGTTGACTGAGTTTGAGGGTTGAGGGTGAGGGTTGAGGGTGAGGTTGACTGAATTTGAGGGTTGAGGGTGAGGGTTGAGGGTGAGGTTGACTGAGTTCGAGGTTGAGGTGAGGTTGACTGAGTTTGAGGTTGAGGTGAGGTTGAGGTGAGGTTGACTGAGTTTGAGGTTGAGGTGAGGTTGAGGTGAGGTTGACTGAGTTTGAGGTTGAGGTGAGGTTGAGGGTGAGGTTGACTGAGTTTGAGGTTGAGGTGAGGTTGAGGTGAGGTTGACTGAGTTTGAGGTGAGTTTGAGGGTGAGTTTGACTGAGTTTGTGGGTTAAGGGTTGTGTTTGAGGGTGAGTTTGAGGTTGAGGTGAGGTTGACTGAGTTTGAGGGTGAGGTTGATGGTGAGTTTTAGGTTTGAGGGTAAGGTTGATGGTGAGTTTGAGGTGAGGTTGATGGTGAGGTTGATGGTGAGGTTGATGGTGAGTTTGAGGGTGAGGTTGAGGTGAGGTTGATGGTGAGTTTAAGGGTGAGGTTGATGGTGAGTTTAAGGGTGAGGTTGAGGGTTGATTTGAGGGTGAGGTTGAGGTTGAGTTTGAGTGTTGATTTGAGGGTGAGGTTGAGGGGTGAGGGTTGAGGGTGAGGTTGAGGGGTAAGAGTTGAGGTTGAGGGTTGACCCAGAACACCATGCTGATTTGTAATTATTGTTTTGCATTGACAGAGAGTGATGAGGAACGCTCACACAGCGGAGACGACTCAGAGGTTTGTCAGTTTCACCACTGCAGTAAAAACTTTACCTTCTACACACCAAGTTCTCCAACAGGAACTGCTTTTATATTAACATTTAACAAACTAATACACTTACACACTTACACAACTGCAGTAAGAGTCCATTTCAATTATTACTTTTTGTTTCTTTTTAGTTTTTGTGTTTTATAGAGATTATTTTAGTGTTTCACCGTGGAGATTTTACTGTTTTAGTGATATTTTTAGCTGCAATTCATTTTAGTTTTTTAGCTTTAATTTTAGGATCTATTTGGAGCTATTTTAGTTTTACCTTGTTTTTTTTTTTTGTGTTCTTTTTAAGGTTCAGATATATTGTAGTGTGTTTTTTTTTATTTTGTTTTATTTATTTTATTTTTGGTTTTAACATTTTGTTTAGGGTTTGTTATATCTCTAGTTTTTATTTAGAGTTTTTCTAAAAAAAATGTGTTGGTTTCTTTTTTTTCGAATGTGTCTATGTTTTAAGATGTTTTTAATTTTGGCTTCAGGTTCTGTGTAAAGAGATTTTTAGTTTTAGGTGTTTTCTATTTAAGATGTTAGTAGTTCTAGATGTTAGTGTACATTTTTAGTTTGGATTACAGTCTGTTTTAAAGATACGTTTATCGTTTTCTCTCTGACTCAGTTTTGTTTTTGCACTTTCAGTTTTCAAAGCTTCAGTGTGTTATTTAAAACCAGAATTAAAAATAGATCTGCAGTTCTCTCACTGCTCCCGCTGCACATCAGATACTGCTGATGTGTACGAGTTTACCAGCACATGTAGACAAATATCAGACATTTGTGATGATTACTGTGTGTGGCTTCTCCTCGTCTTAAACACATTTATTAATCTCAAAACCCTACAAGAATTACATTTCTAAAACATCAAATAAAATATCTTTAAATATTAAAATAAACACTAAAATCTCTCTCTAAACAGACCCTCAGACTAAAACTAAACTAAAACATCTCGAAACCTAAGAAATAAACCAAAAACCTAACAAATATTTAAAAATGTAAAATAATAATAATGTAAAAGTTCGATTAAAGTGAGAGTTGACATGCTGAAGAAACGTGAAAGCGGTTTATAATACATTTTAAGTTGCTCTTTTATAACTAATATCTAATTTATTTATTTGTATACATTCATTAATCATTAGTAGTGCTAGTATTTTTATTTTATTATTAAAATTAGTTATAGATGTAGTATTAGTATTTGTTTATTATTATTCTTTGTATTATTGGTAGTTTTAGTAGTTAATCATTTTCTATGACTATTTATTTGTATCATTAGTAGTTTTATATTATATATTATATTATTTGTCACAGTATTATAGTATTTATTGTGTATTATTATCAATATTATTACTTGTATTCATTTGATTATGAATTTATTATTATATTTATTATTATTATTATTATTAATAGTTGTTTATTATAGTATTATTAGTAGTTGTAATGTGTAGTAGTGTTTATTATTACTAATAATCATAATAATAATATTAATAATAAACTGACTGTAAGCGAATTGTACAGAGTTTGTTCATAATAAATTAATAATATAATAATAATAATAAAAAAATGTTTTATTTCCACACCTCCAGCCTCAGGACCTGTCGGTGGGGTCTTGCTCGTCTGTGCTCAGGATCGCTCCTAGCGTTCTGGACAAGGTGCACTCGTTCCCCTCGGAAAAGACGAACTTTTGGGTGACGAGTTGCCGCGAGGACTCTCCTATGATCAGCTACGACGTGGAGCCTTGGCGTCCGTTCGTCCCTGCGCTCACCTTCGACCTCAGCTCCTGTTCAGTTTCTTCCTCTCGCGCCAGCGTCATCATGAAAGCTGTGGACCTTTCGTCCAAAAAGACGTAGAGGCAGCGATCCGGCTACGCCGATTCCATCTCTTCATCCCTTTTTCTTTTTTTCCTGGTGCTAGGTTCAATCCCCAGGAGTGTGTAAGGTGGAACGTCGTATCTGAATGTAAGGCCATGCGACGTTAAACAGCGAGTCCAGACGTCACGTCGAACCCACAAGCAATAAACCCGGAGGTTTAGCTTCCGGGCCTCGTATCATTTCAGAGCGGTTTTACTTTAAAATACTGAACCCGTTAGTGAACTCGCAGCAGCACGGACTCCAACATTTGATCTGACCTTTAATAACATAATAAGTAACGTGTTTTTTATTTTTTACGTTCATAATTACATATAAAAAATCTAAACATTTATGATCGCATTTCCTCGCCATAAACCGAGACGTGATTAACGTCATGTCCATTTTTAACACTAAAGTGTTTTTTTTTTATATTATATCCGTTATTATAAGAATCCTCGAAAAGGCTTCTTTTCTCTCCGTTATCTTCCTTTAAACCAGGATGAAGCTGTTTAATTTAGCATGGCCTAAAACTCAAGACATACCTCAACTAACCAGTGCATTTATTTTTAAACAGGAAAAGAAATG
This sequence comes from Silurus meridionalis, assembly GCF_014805685.1. Classification (NCBI taxonomy): domain Eukaryota; kingdom Metazoa; phylum Chordata; class Actinopteri; order Siluriformes; family Siluridae; genus Silurus; species Silurus meridionalis. The sequence goes on along the minus strand of NC_060885.1, from coordinate 2,312,008 downwards.
TACAGAAATACCTCAGAGACTGCATCATGGTTCATTGCACTCAAAGTAAAGTATTAATTCTAGCGAGGAACACGTTCGGTACCAGACTCCGTCAGAGCTTCTTTTCACGATGGCAGGAGGGGATGGGTCGATGCGGTACAGAACGGTTCTGTTTTGAGGAACTTCATACGAGCTCTGTGATAAACAAGGCGGTGTTTATGTTTCTCAGGTAGCGGAAATGCTATTAATCACAAATCACAGAATGTAGGACCCTAGAAAAGTCATATTACAGCCAAGCACATGCTAATGCTAATAGGTGACCTGGTGTAAAGCAAAGTAGAAGGCGTAAGCGTTCGCGTTAACCCCAATGAATGAAATACCAGCCGCGTTTAAGCCTGAACAATAATGATGATGATTAAACGCTGGGATTTGTGGGAGATGAAATGGTTTACACCACGGCTCCGAGCCTGTGAAAGGACTGCGACCACCATTAAATCATAGGTGCAGACGTCTGCTCTTTTTTCAGCTTTTTTTTTCCCTCTGCAACGAAAAAAGTACAAGAGTCATTAGACAAGAGATTTCTGTCTGCAACGATTTGCTTAAAACGTTTTAAACCCACTGATGATAAATGATATGGTTTGTAAACTCCGCCTACTCCCATCATCTCACATGCAGCTTTACTCGACTGACCGCGACTGCACGTGAATACACTCCACTGACCGCTAATGCACGTGAATACACTCGACTGACCGCGACTGCACGTGAATACACCTGATTGACCGCGACTGCACGTGAATACACTCGACTGACCGCGACTTCGACTTCACATGAATACACTCGACTGACCGCGACTTCGACTTCACGTGAATACACTCGACTGACCGCGACTTCGACTTCACGTGAATACACTCGACTGACCGCGACTTCACGTAAATACACTCGACTGACCGCGACTGCACGTGAATACACCTGATTGACCGCGACTGCACGTGAATACTCTCGACTGACCGCAACTTCGACTTCACGTGAATACACTCGACTGACCGCGACTTCACGTAAATACACTCGACTGACCGCGACTTCGACTTCACGTGAATACACTCGACTGACCGCGACTGCACGTGAATACACTCGACTGGCCGCGACTTCGACTTCACGTGAATACACTCGACTGACCGCGACTGCACGTGAATACACTCGACTGACCGCGACTTCGACTTCACGTGAATACACTCGACTGACCGCGACTTCACGTGAATACACTCGACTGACCGCGACTTTAAAGCTGCCGTTGTGATATAAATAAACGTCATCTCACGTGTGAAGGTATTTTTATAGCATAATACACGAGATATATATATATATATATATAATGTGTGTGTGTAGTTTTGCAAGACAACTGCCAGCAAGTTTCCAGAGCTGCTTAAGAAAAGAAAACAATTTTATATCAACAAAAAGAAACAGCAAATCAATTTAATATATTTTAAAGTAAAAAATGTAAAAATTCAGCTGCTGTCAGAGCTTCTAACTGCTCTATAAAAGATTTTTTAAAAGTCAACATTCACATTCATCCCAAAGGTGTTCAATAGGGGTGGAGCTCTATAACAGGAGATCTTCCACATCCTCCAATCCATGGAAAGCAGATCTTCATGGAGCTGGCTTTGTGCATTGTCATGCTGGAGCAGGATTGGATCTCCTAGTTCAAGTGAAGCAACAATTTCATGCATTTTGGGGAAGATCCACACACGAGTGGGGAAAAGTAAAGCTTCCAGATACTTTTGGAAACGCTTTGCACCGGGTCACATGCTCATTCACGTACTTGCATTAAAGACATTAGAAAAGTGTCTTACGCTATTAGAGGCTCCATTTCAGTACACGTGGTGGAACAGAAGCACCAGCGTGACCTCCATAGATTAGAGTTCTCACATAATCAGACAGTTTAGTGTTCTTCCTTGCGCGCACACACACAGACACACACAGTGTTAGCGTGAATGTGGTGTGTTAGCAATTAAAAATGTTCAGTAGTCAGAAGGTTTTGAAGCCTTTTGTGATTTTGACACACAGACGATCTTCAGATGAGTAGATTTGTACTTTTGGGTTTATAAGTAAGGACTTGTTGATTTATTGTTTTTTTTTTCTTGATATTTCGAAGAAAATAAAAATAAATCCAGTTTGATAATCAGCAGAACGTGTCGAGGCTCAATTTCTGTTCATCTGAATAAACTGCTACAGTCACGAAACAACACACACGGTTCACCTACTAGCATGTTCTTAGGATCTGTTAAGAAACCAAAGAGAACCAGAAGGAAACCCACATGGACACAGGAAGAACGTGTAGGATGGAAGCCTTTGCCTGCTCCATCTCCATCTCACAGCATGTGCTCGCAGTCCTTACTCATTGCACACGTTTCCTGAACAATCACACACACACACACACACACACACACACAAATACCAGGGTTCCTACGCATATTTAGGACAGTATGAAAAAGTATTGTGTTTCCAGTTTTCTAAAATAAAAAAATTAGTAAAAATATTTCAGACAAATGCTACGTCTACACAAAAGTCTACACAAATCCGGATACGTAAAAAAAAATCGTTTTTAATCGTTTGAAAACACACGTCCCTGTAAAGCGCATTAGCAAATCATAAGACACTTTCACCTGCGTCATTTCTGCAAAGTCATCGTTATCCACTCCGGAGATCGTTTTCAGAAAGCTACGTTTTGGTCCACTTTTATCGCAGTGTGGACTCCTGGCCAAAACAGTGAGGAAAATATGCATTTTTAAACAAAAAAACATATTTGTGTGGACACGGCCAAAAGGTGGTTCTGTTGATGGAGTTCTGTTTTGTAGTTTCCTGGTGATTTGCACGTGAACAATCCTGCTGTTGCTGTAGGATTGAATGTTGATGAAATGTATAAATGTTTGAAAGTCAAGTCAAGAGGCTTTTATTGTCATTTCTACTATACACAGTGGTACACAGTACACAGTAAAAACGAGACAACGTTCCTCCAGAACCCTGGTGCTACACTAAACAACACAGAGCTACAACACAACACAAAGCTACATAAAGTGCAGCCTGGTGCAGACAGTGCAGACAAAAAACAGTACAGACAGACAACACAAGACAAGACACAAAACCAAGATAGCGCCGACCAGTAAACCTGCTGTATACTTGATTATACAGTACTGTGAACTGTAAAAACTATACCCAGGAGTGAATATAGGAACACACTGTAGTGCAAAAATACAGCAGCAGTCAAGATGTGCAGAAGATGGCATGTGAACAGTGTAGTGTATTATAATAAAGTCAAAGGTGCAAAAAAATCATGTAAACAATATAATAGTCGAAGGTGCAAAAGACGGCATGTAAACAGTTTTAATAAAATGCTGTGCATCGAATGTGATCTGGTGTCTTACAACATGCTCTTAAAGAGGTTTAGGCTTAATTCTGGAAAAGTCTGGAATTTTCAAATGAAAAATGTATAGGCAGAGAAGGGCAGTATTTATAATACAAGTATTTGTAGTTTTAAAATAGAGTGAAAGACTTTGTAAGAAGTTCTACATGATGACATCATAAAAATGCAGCCTCTGAATGGTGCCTACTCAGTATTTTGTTAAGATCAGAACAGAAAATTGATCCATATGGAAGAAGGTGGTGAAGGTTAGAATCCTGCCAGCTTTCAAATGGGTGTCCAATGATTAATAAATAAATATTTTATTGCTAAATATTGTATTCTTAATGAAGTAGCTGTTTAGTAGACTTGTTTGTCATTAAGTCGGTGTTACTGATGTAAAGTTCCTTCGTTACCAAACACCAAGTAACTGAATTAGAACATAATAATGATTCATTCACAAACTATTCAATATTAAACGTTAAAACTAACCTTCATGTGGGAGATCACAGGGACACGTATGTGAATATCTGATCTGTGAACTGGTTGCATGTGTCAGATTTATTGTGTGACTCCGCCAGAGAAAAGCTGTTGCTATTAAACATTGTTTACATAATCAGCTGCGTCTGTGTGATGGTGAAGGAACAGATCATACAGACCAATTCATGGAAGATTTGAGAAGAAATTTCATGCTCAAATATTTTTTTGTATTTTGAAAATAAAAAATATACAGTAGTTTATTTTGATACATGGTGCAGCTGCTGTATTTTGTCATTTATTTTAATACATTTAAAATTACGGTATTTGGTATTTTATTTTAAAATACATTTTGATGTATATCTGCCACACCCTGTGTGTGGGAACCCTGTAATACACTGGTGCACAAACTTCTGCACACTCAGACACACACTCACTCACACATTCACTCACACACTAATCCACACAATCTCATGTTTTTGGGAGAAAACCAGAAGGAAACCCACATAGACACAGGGAGAACATGGGTGGAAGCCGCTCCATATCCACTGCACTCATGGCACGATCTCACATTCTTTCCTCATTACACACGTCTCCAAAACAAACGCACCCATTCTCTCACACACACACACACACACACACACACACACACACACACACACACACAAACACACATTCCCACTGTTATACCTGCCATGTCTTTGAGAGGAGAGCGGAACATGGAGAGAACCTGAACGAAACTCACATAGACTCAGAACCAAATCTAACGGAGATAAGTGACGCCCCCTGTAAGCCCCACCCACAAATGTGTTGCTTCAGAGCAGCAAAATTTAGATGTAACAAGTTTTATATAAAATACGTGAGGAAAATTCATTGTTATTTTGATCCTTTCAGTCAGTTTTGCTCTGCAAACCTTCTAAACAGCGTGTCGATGCGGGGACGTGAGCATGGGATACGGTGATAATCCACGGCTAGTTGTGAGGCCTTAAACCATTATATGAGGTGGCATCAAAAAGATTCTAGAGAAGCTCTCTCTACAAGAAAGTACTTCATTTATCTAGGCTTTCACACCATTAAATTCAAAATCGTCCCCTTGCACAGTAATACAACGCCCCCAGCGTTCTTCTGAAACGTGTCCTTGAAGTCTTCTTTCCAAAGTGTGTTGAGCATCTTCTGCGATTCTCACCGGATCTCTGCAACAGTGTCAAAGCGTCGACCTTCATCTTCGGGAAGAGGGCGAAGTCCGCAGGAGCCAAATCTGGCGAGTAAGGTGGGTGCGGAAGTGAGATTGTGTTGTTTCCGGTGAGAAACTCACGTGTGAGGAGGAGCTCGGTGACAGGGTGCGCACGTGTTCAGAATAACAGACGTGATAACGCACGTGGTCAGAATGGCACCAGTCTCACAGCTCCTGATGTACACAGGACGATGTCTTCTGACACAGTGCCTTCGGCGCTCCCTGTGACTGTGCGTGCAGCCTCGTGCTGCCACCTGTTGGTGTTACAAAGGTAGTTTTGAAACGTTTTAATTTCACCTCGTATTGCCTATTCTTCACCTTCACATCGAGATCATTACTTACAAAAGCAACACTTTCACAATAAAAACAAAAAACATTACTCATCACATTGAGAGATTAAATGCGCAGTTTCTACACTTAGAACTGAACTGGTATAAATGCACATGTTCCTGTTTTCAGATTCCACAAAGTGATCCAGTGGATCACACACACGACCCGACAACATCAGTTGCTTGGTTATAACGTACTTCCTACCTGTAGGACTTGGTGGTGTAGTGTGGAAAAAAAATAAATCACATTACCATACCTGGAGGCATGTTTAAAGTAGGTCATACGAGGTGGTATCAAAAGGTTTCGAGACTAGTTCTGTAACAGACGGCAGCACGAGGCTGCACGCACAGTCACAGGGAGCACCATTAGTCAGTGTGCTAAAAAGACATCGTCCTGTGTACATCAGGAGCTGTGCGACTTGTGCCACGTGCATTACCACGTCTGCTATTCTGACCACGTGTGCACCCTGTCACTAAGCTCTTCTCACACAGTTCCCAAGTTTCTTACCAGAAACAACACAATCTCACTTCCACACCCACCCTCAGAGCGCAGGAACCTTCCGATCTTACAATCAGTAACCTTATCTTTAGACCCACCACTTATTACACAATGTTATATTTTATTTTTCAGTTGAATATTTCTTGACTTAGCAATATGCTGCCTTTCGTCCCTGCCAAAGCAATCTAACGCTGTCGAATCGGTTTAGATCATTTACTTCAAACATTTTGGAACATGTGGTTTCAGTAAAGCTATCAAGATTGCAATTAATCAGATAAAAGAGATCAGATAGGTGTGTAAACTCTAAAGAAAAAACAAACACAAAAAAACATTAGCGATATTGTAAAAACATGAGGAGATGCCAAATCAACTACATGATACATTCTTTAAAAAAAAAAAAAAAACATAAAAAACGTTAGATGACATTAAAACTCTTTCCCGGGTGGAAAAGAAAAACAAACACACCAGAAAATCTGGTGATAGCAATGAAAAAAGAAAACTTCACCAGAGAAAACACAGACGGCTTGGCAGATGTGCACCACTGGGAAGCTTTAAAAACAGAAAGACTGGAGTTTCTTTAAAGCACCATCACAAAATCCATACAGAGCAACATCCTATGGACAGATGAACACTTGTACCAAGATGATGAGAAGAATATGGGGATGTGGAGAACCGTATCACCTCATCTTACAGCATAAGTGTGTACGGCTTCCAGTAGAATTGGAGCTCTTGCATTTATGTGACTACTGATTAAAGCAGCAGGACGAATCCTGAAGTGTAAATTCTTTAGTGTAAATCTCTGTCCGATTTGATGATGTTGAAAACTCAGGGGACGGCGTTTAACACTGCAGAAGGACAAAGACCTGAAGCATGATTGATAAGCACATAATGATTTCTTCAAAATGGATTTTTAGGTATGTCTGAGACCAAATCAATTTCTTTTCCTCCGTTGGAATGAAAAAGTCTAACTCAGATGTATTAACGTGTGCAGAGCTACACACGTGTTTTACCAGTCGAACGCTGCTGTAACAGTTTCCCTCTGACCAACCAATCAGAGGACGAAAAAATGCTGACGCTATTCTGGGCCAGCGAGCTGCTCTGTGAGGAGAATCTGAAATCTGATTGGTTAAAAAAACTGACTCATTGCTAATAGAGACTATAGTAAAAAGTCCAGCAGTACTGACCTTGAAGGCTCTGGGCAGATTAGATTGACATGGCAGGACATCGAGGCTGAAATCTGATTGGACAAAAAATCCACATACACTATGAAATGAAGAGAATAAACTGTTGGGAAAAATTTATAAAATTTCATGGAACAAATATTAGAGTTTATGTTGTAAATGTAGGTCAGTGCTTCTGATAGTGTTTAGACCAGCAGAGAAGGATTCGCTGACCCTGACCGCCAGCCAATGTTCACACCAATAACTGGAAGCTGATTGGCTGTTACATGTTGGTCTCATTTGTAGTCGCAATATAGTGAATTCTCTTTGGATCAGCAAAAGAACAAACCACAACAACCACAAAAACTAACAAACACAAAACATACTAAAGTGCTGCAGGAGCATTTTAACATGCGTTAACATGAACCCATCGGAAACCCTGAGATCAGGTTGCTGACAAAATCCTGTGGACAAATTAAAACTGGACCTGAATAATGAGAAGGCGAGGAACTGCTCATGATCTTAAGCTTCACTTCATCTTACAGCATGGAGATGGTTCTCGTGCATGTACTGATGATGCACCTCCTATGGAAAACAACAGATGAATAACCCGAGTCATAAATGGAAAGCAAAAATGGTGTAATGTGTGGAGAAATGGCAGATCATCACCAGGGTAGAAACCCAGTGTCTGGTGAGTGCTACAGTATGAGGCAATAAATAATAATTCTGGATTGTAGTGTGTTTTATAGAGAGAGATTTAGCAACTGCTAGAAAATATTTTGATAGTTTGAATTGTTGCAGATGGAGGTCATAAGACCATGAACACTTTAATGAGCGTCGTTTCTTCAAACAGGAAAAACGTGATTCGTTTACATGCACATGAACCTAGCGGCTTCTACGGCTCCAGATAACAGTGCAATCTTTTACTCTAAAACTTCTCAGAGAGACTTCTGTTCTTACAATACCTACATCCCAACCTCATATCCATCACAGCTACCTCACCTTAACTCTGCTATGTCTAATATCTACTTCTGATTTATTTATGTTTAATGTTTCTCTTGCTGTTTCACAGTATATGCACCTTAGTCCGTAGTAACGGCATTTCGGCATTTTGTATACTGGAAGAATGACAATGAAGCTTGAGTGGAGTTGATCTAATTAATGCTTCTTCAGGACTGGAGCAAAATCATTACTGTATTTAACACATCTATAATCAACACCTCCATATATTACTGATAAACGAGTTTGACACGTTAGTTAGAGCAACAGTTACTTCAGAAAATTGGAGTAACTGTTTGAGAAGAATGATAGAATTTATCTATAATAAAGAGCACATTACAGTTGTGTTCAAAATTATTCAACCCCCACTGAAATTGATTGTTTTGGTCGGTTTGACATTGATTATGATCATTCATCATGGGCAAAAGTCTCCAGTTCAGTCACATTCTTAGGCTTGCGCACTGCAACTGCTTTCTTTAAGTCCCACCAGAGGTTCTTAATCGGATTTAAGTCTGGTGACTGCGATGGCCACTTCAAAATGTTCCAGCCTTTAATCTGCAACCATGCTCTAGTGGACTTGGAGGTATGCTTGGGATCATTGTCCTGTTGAAAGGTCCAACGTCTTCCAAGCCTCAGGTTTGTGACGGACTGCATCACATTGTCATCCAATATCTCCTGGTACTGAAGAGAATTCATGGTACCTTGCACACGCTGAAGCTTCCCAGTACCTGCAGAAGCAAAACAGCCCCAAAGCATGATTGACCCCCCGCCATGCTTCACAGTAGGCAAGGTGTTCTTTTCTTCATAGGCCTTGTTCTTCCTCCTCCAAACATAGCGTTGATCCATGGGCCCAAACAGTTCTAATTTTGTTTCATCAGTCCACAGAACACTATCCCAAAACTTCTGTGGTTTGTCCACATGACTTTTGGCATACTGCAGTCGACTCTTCTTATTCTTTGGGGACAGCAAGGGGGTGCGCCTGGGAGTTCTGGCATGGAGGCCTTCATTACGCAGGGTGCGCCGTATTGTCTGAGCAGAAACTTCAGTACCCACATCTGACAAATCTTTTCTCAGTTCCTCAGCAGTCACACGGGGACATTTCTCCACTCTACGCTTCAGGTAGCGCACAGCAGTCGAAGTCAGCATCTTCTTTCTGCCACGACCAGGTAGCGTTTCAACAGTGCCCTTTGCCTTGAATTTGCGAATGATGCTTCCTATGGTGTCTCTTGGTATGTTTAACATCTTTGCAATCTTCTTATAGCCATTGCCCTTCCTGTGAAGAGTAATCACCTGTTCTCTTGTCTTCCTGGACCATTCTCTTGACCTCACCATGTTTGTAACCACACCAGTAAATGTCTAGAAGGAGCTGAGTATCACAGTCATTTTAAAGCTGCCTAATTGGTGCTTATTAGGCTTTATTGCTGCTCCCTGATATCCACAGGTGTTTTCAATACCTGATTGAAAACACTTCATTGAACCTCTGTTCTTCAGAGTGGTAGTCTTTAAGGGGTTGAATAATTATGTCAATGAAGAATTCACAAAAGAAACATTTACTACTGTATTACAAAACTAATTGATGTCATTTTAGTTGCATATGGTTCTTTAAGAAGTCCTTGTAGGATTTCATTCTGAATACAATTACAATTGTACACTAAATTCCCTAAAACCATTTACAGCATTGGGGGTTGAATAATTTTGAACACAACTATATATTGTGGGGGGAGTCTATATATATATATATATATATATATATACACAGTGTTGTTCAAAATAATAGCAGTACAATGTGACTAACCAGGATAATCCAGGTTTTTAGTATATTTTTTATTGCTACGTGGCAAACAAGTTACCAGTTGGTGCAGTAGATTCTCAGAAAACAAACAAGACCCAGCATTCATGATAATTGGGCAATTAGTTGAAAGGGGTGTGTTAAAAAAAAATAGCAGTGTGTGCCGTTGACTGTACAAACTAAAAACTATTTTGTACAACATTTTTGTTTCTAGGATTTAGCAATCCTGTGAATCACTAAACTAATATTTAGTTGTATGACCACAGTTTCTTAAAACTGCTTCACATCTGTGTGGCATGGAGTCAACCAACTTGTGGCACCTCTCAGCTGTTATTCCACAATTCATTTACATTTCTTGGTTTTGCTTCAGAAACAGCATTTTTGATATCACTCCACAAGTTTTTGATTGGATTAAGGTCCGGGGATTGGGCTGGCCACTCCATAACATTAATTTTGTTGGTTTGGAACCAAGACTTTGCTCGTTTACTAGTGTGTTTGGGGTCATTGTCTTGTTGAAACAACCATTTCAAGGGCATGTCCTCTTCAGCATAAGGCAACATGACCTCTTCAAGTATTTTGACATATGCAAACTGATCCATGATCCCTGGTATGCGATAAATAGGCCCAACACCATAGTAGGAGAAACATGCCCATATCATGATGCTTGCACCACCATGCTTCACTGTCTTCACGGTGTACTGTGGCTTGAATTCAGAGTTTGGGGGTCGTCTCACAAACTGTCTGTGGCCCTGGGACCCAAAAAGAACAATTTTACTCTCATCAATCAACAAAATGTTCCTCCATTTCTCTTTAGGCCAGTTGATGTGTTCTTTGGCAAATTGTAACCTCTTCTGCACATGCCTTTTTTTTTAACAGAGGGACTTTGCGGTGGATTCTTGAAAATAGATTAGCTTCACACAGACGTCTTCTAACTGTCACAGTACTTACAGGTAACTCCAGACTGTCTTTGGTCATCCTGGAGCTGATCATTGGCTGAGCCTTTGCCATTCTGGTTATTCTTCGATCCATTTTGATGGTTGTCTTCCGTTTTCTTCCACGTCTCTCTGGTTTTGCTCTCCATTTTGAGGCATTGGAGATCATTTTAACTGAACAGCCTATAATTTTTTGCACCTCTTTATAGGTTTTCCCCTCTCCAATCAACTTTTTAATCAAAGTACGCTGTTCTTCTGAACAATGTCTTGAACGACCCATTTTCCTCAGGCTTTCAAATGCATGTTCAACAAGTGCTGGCTTCATCCTTAAATAGGGGCCACCTGATTCACACCCGTTTTGTCACAAAATTGATGACGTCAGTGATTGAATGCCACACTGCTATTTTTTTTAACACACCTCTACCTGTCTATACCATGCTACCAGAACACCTTTTTCACAAAATAACTGAGGCATTTAAAAAAAACATTATTTTGCAGAAAACACACTGATCAAAATTAAAGAACAACAATAACTGTAGCATGGAAAAAGATTACAACTAAATGTTCTGAAGGTTACAACAGTCAGCAATTAGTAGGAAGTGTCCAGGCCTCTGCTCTGAATGACTTCAGCACATCTGCGGTCACAGGACAGCACGAGTCTCTCACACTGCTCTGGTGTGATTTTGGTCCACTCTTCTTCCAGTCTCCTCCACAGTTCGGTGACTGTAGTGGGCCATAACTTTGTCACCAAGGATTTTCCAGAGGTTCTCTTGAGGTTGAGATCAGGACTCTGGGCAGGCCATGTCATTATTTCAATGTTTTCGGTTTTGATGAAACTCCTTTACCCGTTTTGCTGTGGAGCGTTGTCCTGCATGAACACTGCGGGCTGATTGGGTGATGAACGCAGGGAAGGACCCATATGTTGTTGAAGAAGGTTTTGATAAACATTTGCATTCACTCTGCCATGTAGCTGTATAAGAGGCCCAACTCCTGCTGCAGAAAACATGCCCCAAACCATGACACTTCCTTCTACACTTTTCACTGACTTCTTTACACACTTTGGGTTCAGTCTTTCTCCAGTTTGCCCCGAACATAATGTTTCCAATCCGACCCATATAAATGAAACTTGCTTTCATCACTGAAGTGAACTTTGGACCAGTTCTCCTCTGTCCACACAACATGCTCCTCAGCAAAGCTTAGTCTAGCCCTTTGATTCTTTCTGCTAATGAGAGGTTTGGTCACTGCAGAGTGGGCTTTCAGTCCAAATGCTCTTAAACGTCAAGACACTGTATGATGAGACAGATCCTTACCCTGTTCAGCGCTGAACTGGTGAGCAATTCCAGCTGCAGTGTGGAAACGATTGCCCATTGAGATCCTCCACAGTATCCTGTCCTCTCTTGTATTTGTCTTCCGTGGACGACCAGCCTTCTTGGCGGACTTGAATGAGTTTGTGATGTTGTAAAGATTCAATATTCTTGAAATCACAGATTTGGAACGACCAACTTGTCTTGCTATGGCTGATAGGCTCATCCCTTTGGCGTTCATTTGGACAACCTTCTGCCGGAGGCTTTCAGTCACTTTAGAACGGCCCACCATCTTGCAGAGTCAGTGAAACTGGAAGTTAGGCTGCCAGTTAAATAGGGGTTGACAGATAATCAAGGAAATTAGCACCAGGTACCAGATTAACACCAATAACTGGGAGGTATCTGAAAGTGTTCTCTAATTTTGATCAGTGTGTTTTCTGCAAAATAATGTTTTTTTTTAAATGCCTCAGTTTTTTTGTGGAAAAGGTGTTCTGGTAGCATGGTATAGACAGGACAACAAATCCTTCAACTGTTGAGCAGTGAAGATGACATTATTTCATAATTGTTCAATTTTTCTCTAATTTTGATCGCCAGTGTACATACATATACACGTATACATGAAAATTACAGGCCTTCATTGTTTTAAGTGGGAGAACTTGCACAATTGCTGGCTGACTAAATACTTTTTTGCCCCACTGTATGTATATATATATATATATATATATGAAACTGTATCCTAATTAAAGCACCATAGAAGCTCCATAAACAGTACTTTATCACATTTAATGTCCCTTAGCACCCTAGTGGGCACAATTTTTTCTTTTTTTAAACCCAAGTAGGGGCACTGGATCATAATTAATCTACCATGGTGGCACCCTAGGGGGCACTTTATTGCATTTTATCCAAGACAGGCCACCCTAAGGGGCATATATCAAACTTGATCTACTATAGAGACACCAAGAGTCTGGCAGTACATTTACACAAGTTTTGTATATTTTGTATATAATCTTTATCGTACACTTGCTGTGTTCACTGTGCAGAGTTCAAGTGACCCGAATTGGATTTTCTGATCAAGTTCGCGTGACATTGTGTACATTTTCAATAATAATCGCGTCTTCAATCTCAGAGATATTTACTTAAAATTTTACACAATTATACACAGAAACACTGTAATGACTTCAGAAGGTACAATAAGAGTCCATAAAAACAAATGTTTTATTGTAGTGTCACATCAATAAAAAAAAAAACACAGAAAAATGAAAACAACTCTTCCATGCAGACGTGCTGGAAGTTCACTGAGCTGTACAGTGGTAAAGTGTTAGTAGTGGTATTAGTTCATTAAAGAGTTTAAAAACAGTGCAGGGAAAGAAAACTTGGCACTTCATGACTTCTTTAGAGATTTCTGACGAGGCTCATCAATCGATCATCAACATCTTTTCGAAATTTGCACCCAAGTTTTTATAGCAAAGCGTTTTTCGTGTTTTTTTTTTCCCCCTGAACGGCTCCTACAGCGAGACCGCAGTCAATGCCGTCGATTTCGGGTTAAAAGGTTACAAACATCTAAAAACTACGTTAAAATTAATATAAAAAGAGGTTAAAAATAGGAGTAAAATGACCGAGTTCAGCCGTGTAGCTGCGTGTCTGCCCCTGAAACTGGACCTGCCATGTGTCATGTGCAAAGTAAAGCTACTCGGATATGAGATCATATCGTGACATGAGAGAATTGTTTTTTTTTCACAGGATTTAACGTCACGATTGCACGAATACAGCAGCAACGCTTTTACATTTAAGATCACGAGGATTAGAAAACCATAAGTAATGTTAAAGTAATCAACACTTTGGTTTAAATTTACACTAATATTTATGAGAAATGTTTATACTTAGCCTGTGGAAAGTGAGGAGTGTTTTAAGGTGTTTCAGAGACACGTGAATGTTCCTTATGTTTCCATGCGAAAAGAACTGTAACGGTCTGAAGGGTTTCTTTGACAAACAAATCTAGAAATATCCAGATGTTCCACTTGCAACCCAACCCAAAACCACTAAATTCCACCTCCATGTTTGACCTCCAACATCTTCTCTCCTGTTCTCCATCTTACACAAGTTCTTCTGTTAGAGACAAAAAAAATGGCGTATTTGAACTCCATGGAACTTTCTTCCACTCGTTCACTGTCCAGATTTTGTGTGATTAAAAAAAAAAAAAAAAAAAGGAATATGCATGTGTCTCAAAAACAACAAGACCAGATGATTCCACACTTTTCACACACTTTTCTTCAGGCACTCTACCTGCTAGAACATACAACATTACACATAACTATAAACCTGAAAACGTCTATTAATAAAAAACAACTGAATTACTTTCAAATCTCTGTGGAAGAAAAGGAATAAAGCACTCGTTTATGTGCCGTTGTGGGAAATCAATCAGTTCTTTTCAGAGTGGCAGCAGAAACTGCACCCAGACGCTGCACCCAGACGTGGAACACTGAGTGTATTAGTTCCTGCATATCTCATTAATATCTCAAAATAAATCAAAGGAGATAAATGAGAAAATATCTATAGACTGAACTTTTAAATATTCCACATAAAGAATTGTTTTTGCTGAATTATTTGATAAAACGTACTATGACCAAAACGAGTGTTGATTACTTTAATATTATCGATAGCGTATTAATGTTCACATTAATTGGTTAACGAACGTTAATGACGAAAAACGTGTTGTAAAGCGTTACGGAGCTTCACCTCAGTTCTGTATTCTGTGATTGAAAATTAAAAAAAAAAAATTTAAAAAAATAAAATGAAAGGTTCTGGACAAATCTCAACAGAGAGACAGATAAAGTCACTATTTCTCAAAGTACGGCAGGTAAAAGAACTTGAATCCCCGTCTCCCTCTAACAGCACAGCTTATGTAGATCACATGGTAAACTGTAATGGAAGAAAGAAATAGATTTATATAAACACTGATCGCAGTTTAACATTGAAAAGACCCTATTTTATTTACTCAAATCCACAATATTCTGCCTTTAACCCCAAAACTGTTTTGTGTGTGTCCTGTCTGTAATCTGTTTACTTGATGGGAACTTTTTCTAAGACTGAAGATTTTTGCCAGGGGTTCTTTATCATTTATAGAATGTGTGTCAGCAGTAAAGCTGTTTTCTCCAATTCTTTCAGGTTTCTTCATTTTGAAACATTCTGTCTTTTCTTTTTAATATATAACAAAGAAAATCAAAGAAAGGCTGGTGAGTGAACATTCAGTATGTTTATAGCTGCTATAACATACACTATATGAGCGAAAGTATCGGAACACCCGACTTTTCCACCTATATGTGGTTCTTCCCCAAACTGTCTTTGAATTCAGCAGCATGGAATTTTCCCTTCACTTCAACCAGGAGACCAAATTGTCATGTTCCAGCATGACAATTCCCCTGTGCACAAAGCCAGCTCAATGAAGATCTGCTTTCCATGGGTTGGAAGTGGAAGACCTCCTCACCTCAACTACATCAGTTATCAGTATTTACCGTAATTTCCGGACTATTAAACGCACCCATATATAAGCCGCACCCACTGAATTTTATAAATATTTTTATTTTGAACATAAATAAGCCGCTACACTGAAACTAATGAACTTTACACAGGCTTTAACGAAAGACGGTGTCTGTTACATGGCTTGTATCTAAACAGTAGCCTACCAAGAAAGTCATTGTTCACTGTCTTCCTCCTTCCTTTCACAACAATTTCTCTCGAGAGTTTTTCTTTTAGCATCGTCGTGTGTTTAAAAATCACCATCGGTGAAGCTTTTCTCCCGATGCCGTGCAGCTCAGAACACAGGTGAAGTGTGTTTTCATGCCCGGTTGTTTTCAGCGTGTGAATGATTCGCATTTCCTGTAGACAGTCCGAGTGAGCGGCAGGTCAAACTTTAGAGGAACATCATCCATATTTATGATGTGGTGCGGCCCGATTCAGTGGGAGCGCATCTGATTTAATATAAAGAGTTTCATTGGTTCACCTGAACCCGTTCAGCAATTTCATTGGTCTAATGTTATGGGGTTCAGTTTTTTGGCTTTGAAGTTTGTGAAACCGGGAAAAACACAGGAAAAATCCATACATTAGCCGCTTCACTGGGTTCAAAGCGTGGGGAAAAAAGAAGCGGCTTATAGTCCGGAAAATACGGTACATCAGTAACTTTACTAACACCCTTGTGGCTGAAAGAATCTGAACAAATCTTCACAAAATCTAGTGGAACATCTTCTCAGGCGAGTGGAACATATAACAGTGAATGGGGACTAAATGTAAAATGGGATGTTCAGAAAAAAACATACCAATCTTACGGTCAGGTGTCCACAAAATCTTTTTTTTAACATGATTATTGAGGTGCTATTTTTTTTTTCAGACTCTGATTAGAATATATGGTTTCACTCACAAAAGCAGAAAAATATAAATATTTTGTACCTTAAAGCTGATGTAACGCTACTATGTGACATTTTTTCATGGTTGATATTTTAATATTTGATAATAAATATATACATAATGAACAGAAACAGAGAAACATACCACCAGGAATGAAGAGGAGAAAACCAGAGACAAAGAAAATCGCACTGGAAACCTCTGTTAAAAAAAAGAGAAAAAGAGCCCAATTGTGTTTTTCCACTAATGTAACACACACACACACACACACACACACACACACACACACACAGCTATAAAAGGATGTGTTAATTACCCATTAGTCTATAAGCTACTCAGTGTGCACAGATGCATCATTGCATGATTTTCAGCGTCAGTTATACGCAAGTCCTAAATAAAAAATCTCACCTGCTTGTGGGTTTAACTGCAAGACGACGCCTGTAAAAATCAGAGCTGAGGAGACCGAGAGACAGAGAGATCTGTATCATTCAGTAACTACAGTACAAACACTCCAAGTCGCTCAACAAAAACACAGCAGAATTGGTTTTGTAATCTTATTTCCAGTTTCTCTGCTGGTGAAAAAATACTTGGTGTTAATATCTTACCGACTCCAGTGATGAGGAGGAGGAACGAGGCGAGCACCACTCTCCTGTTCTTTTTTATTAAAGGATGAGACGTCCATCTGAGAACACGAAATAAATGTAGATCCATGTTAAACTATTTTAATTATATTAGCTTTGTAAATGCAAAAGTGTCATGAAAAAAATGTATATGTTTAGTGAACAACCACATGAGCAAGCCAGCAGCTTTGTTACTGAGTAAGTATACACTCAGTGACCAACTGAGTAAGCGAGCAAACCAACCAGCCCAATTATTGTGACCTAAAAAGCAGGCCAGCTGAATGCTTAGTTAATTACTGACAGGAAGAGCCAGCCTGCCTTCTACCTGCTTAGTTACTGACTAAATGGCCCATTCAACTAGCCTCCTAGTTATTGACTGAGTGAGCCAGCCAGACAGCTGCTTAGTCTCTGAATGAGTAAACCAGCCATCCATCCAACTAGCCTCTTAGTTACTGACTGAGTGAGCCATCCATCCATCCATCCATCCATCCATCCATCCAACTAGCCTCTTAGTTACTGACTGAGTGAGCCAGCCATCCATCCATCCATCTATCCATCTAGCCTCTTAGTTACTGACTGAGTGAGCCATCCATTCATCCATTTATCCATCCAACTAGCCTCTTAGTTACTGACTGAGTGAACCAGCCATCCATTCATCCATCCATCCATCCAACTAGCCTCTTAGTTACTGACTGAGTGAACCAGCCATCCATTCATCCATCCATCCATCCATCTAGCCTCTTAGTTACTGACTGAGTGAACCAGCCATCCATTCATCCATCCATCCATCCATCCAACTAGCCTCTTCATTACTGACTGAGTGAGCCATCCATCCATCTATCTATCCATCCATCCAACTAGCCTCTTAGTTACTGACTGAGTGAACCAGCCATCCATCCATCCATCCATCCATCCATCCATCCAGCCTCTTAGTTACTGACTGAGGAACCATCCATCCATCCATCTATCCATACATCCAGCTAGCCTCTTAGTTACTGATTGAGTGAGCCATCCATTCATCCATCCATCCATCAACTCATCCATCCATCCGTCTCGTCTCTTAGTTACTGACTGAGTGAGCCAGCCTGCCAGCTAGACTTATAATTACTGACTATGAAATTGAGCCAGTCAGCCATGTACTGAATTCAAGTCAGCCAGCTGCTCAAAAACCTATTCAATTGGATAGCCAACTAGCCACTTATTTTAAGAGCAAGCTAGCCCTTAGTGAGTTAGTGAGTAAGCCTATATTTGGAATGAATGAATTCACTATCTGCTAAACAAGCATCAGCAAGCTAGTGAATCACTTGAAGGGTATAGCTTTAATGATTGACAAAGTAAGTGAACATCAAGCAGCTTAATAACCAAACCAGTAAGTGAGCCAGCCAGCCACTTTTCGGCCAAATAACTCAGCTGGCCATTTAGTAACTACATGAGAAACAAGCGAGTACCCCATTAGCTTATTGACAGGCCGGGTAAGTGAGCACCAGCCAGCCACTTCATGAAAAGCCAAAGTAATTAAGCACTCATGCTAAAAACACTTATTTCAGAATTTTCTTTGTTCACTTTTTAGGTTTTAAATTAACCAAGAGGTTTTAGAGCAAGTTTTTTTTAACTTCTCTTTCTACAATCATAATATCCCAGGTAGGAGGTCTCTCTTCAGTTAACATTTGGGGGAATCTGCACAGGATTTTGACTCTAGCTTGCAGTTACACTGAACTCCTTACTAATAATTCGCAGTTAAATGTACATGTGCGTGCACACACACACACACGCGCGCAGACATGCACTGTATGAATAAAGATTTGTGGAGACCTGACCAAGGATTGATTTATACTTTTTGACCATCCTATTCCACATTTATTTCCTCGAATGAAAAGTTGTTCCACTAGATTTTGTGGAGATTCAATCAGACACAAGTGTGTGAGTTGAGGTGAGGAGGCCTGGGGTGCAGTCACTGTTCCCATTTATCTTGAAAGGTGTTCAATAGGGTTGGAGCTTTATAGCAGGAGATCTTCCACTTACAGCCCATGTAAAGCAGATCTTCATGGAGCTGGCTTTGTGCATAGGGCATTGACATGCTGGAACAGGTTTGGATCTCCTAGTTTAGGTGATGGGAAATTTTCATTAAAGACCTCTAGTACAAGTTTGTGCCTCCAACTTTGTGGTAACAGTTGAAGAACCACATATGGCTGAAGAAGTCAGGTGTCCCAATACTTTACCATACAGTGTGAGTAAGTAAGTAAATAAGTGATATTGAATGTCAGTTATTATGTATGTACTCCACAGAAATGTGGTATGTGCGTGCGTGCGTGCGTGCGTGCGTGCGTGCGTGCGTTTTCTTATCACTCCTCTCACTGCACTACACTCTCTTAGATCTTCTGCTCGAATGATCTGACTATCTCTCAGGGTAAGAGGTAGGCATGCATCAACACTTTTTTCTGTTCTAGCACCCGAGGTGGTGGAATGAACTTCCTCTAGATGTCTGAACAGCTTAGTCATCTTTAATCTTCGATGAGTGAAGACCTTCCTCTTTCTGAAACACTTAAACTAGTGCTTATTTTCACTGTTTGTTTTATGAGTTTATGCATTTTAGTGGTATCCTAAGTTTGCAACTCAGTGAACTAGTGTCAATTTATTCAATGATAGAGACTTCAAAGCACTTTTGCACGTTGATCTGGATAAGGACGTCTGCAAAAATGCTATGAATGCTTGTGTGCGTGTGAGTGTGTGCGTGTGTGCGTTTACCCGCAGCAGTGTGCAGAGAGCTGTGTAACCGAGCTGAGCGTGCTGAATGACCACTGAGAGCTGCAGTAGGAGAGCGTGGCTGGATCACTGTAACACACACACACGCACAAACACACACACACACACTTTCACTTTTTTTAGCACGAATATCAGAGTTTACAAACATGGACAAAATCAGCAAAATGATTGTAATACAAACTCATGCATTAAAAAGACACACAAACCAAATAGAACTGAACTTCTGACCTGATTTTAAACAGGTTGTTGAAGGTAGAGTTTACAGGACTTCCCAAAACCTCTTCATTCTCCAGGTTCTGTGATTTATACAAAAACATACAAATATATAAATCAATAAAATAAAATGAAAAAAATCTTTATTTACAAGTATTTGTTTAGATTTCTATACATTTATTCACATTATTACATTATTATAAACGTCACTAGCAGTGTTGTGCTCGTTACTAAAAAATAGTAACTAGTTACAGTTACTCGTTACTTCATTCAAAAAGTAACTCCATTACTTTGTTGATTGTTTACACCAAAAAGTAATGCGTTACTGTTAAAAGTAACTTTTTAAAGAACCTTCTTTAATGTTCACATTAATGCCCTTTTATGCGTTATAGTCTACAAACACAAAACTGACTTAAACACAGAGTCATGTTTAAACACTATTTTATTAAAGTCAGAGCAGCACAAACTGAATATATCACAAGGATTTCTGAAATAAATAACAAAACAAGCTGAATAATAGATTCACAATCAAACACTAAAGTGGCTTCTGCTGTTGTGTTGAGCTCTTAAACATGTTCCTTTCACAGCTGAAGTATGAAAACTATCAACAATGTAGAACAGAACACCGGGTTAGCGCATAGCTTCTAGCTCCTCAGGCATGGAGTTCCTGAAGGAGCTTCAACAGACTGGAGTTGCTGTTTATCGCAGTAGATACGAGCTTCGAACCAGAAAGACACAGCTTACATTTGACTAAAATGTTTTTATCTTTATGCTCAACTAAAGTGAAATAATGATCATATTTTCACTTTGAGAAACTCATCTTGCTCTCACCTCGACTCGCCATTACTGCTGCACAGACCTGAATAAACGGAGACACGCCCACAGTGCGTCTTCTTCTTGTTTACAGTGGTTCATCCACCAATCCTACAATGTGTCTCTGCTGTAAACAGGTCAGACTGTAGTCTACACTTCAGCCCAAATTCATTCATTTAATAAAGTAACGGGTAACAAACTATACGCTAATGGTAACAGCGTTACTTTATTTAAAAAGTAATGCGTTACAGTATTAGTTACTGTCAAAAGTAACTTCATTACAGTAACGTGTTACTGCCCAACACTGGTCACTACTGTGGTTTCAGTGAGCACGATAAAATAATAATTATCAGTGATAAATAGAAATAGGACATATTACATCTCAAACATAAGCTTTTTTTTATGTTTTAATTGATTTAAAAAAAAAGTTTATTTTCTTAGGAATACACTTTATGGCCACAACTTGGTATGTGCTTCTTTTTCCACATTAATTGTCTGTTTGCTGTCATAATAACCGCTAATCTTCTGGGAAGATGTTCAACCAAATTTTTTGGAGATTTGTGGGGTGCAGTCAGTGTTTACATTCATCCCAGAAGGGATGGAGCTCTTTAGCAGGAGATCTTCCACACACTTCCAACCCATGAAAGCAGCTCTTCATGGAGCAGGCTTTGTGCACAGGGACATTGTCGTGCTGGAACAGGTTCGGGACCCTTATTTCGAGTAAAGGGACAAATTTCATGCCACTGCATCCAAAGACATGCTACACAATTGTGTGCCTGCAAGTTTGTAATACAATTTGGAGAAGAATCACATATGGACACGTGTCCAATACTTTTGCACACATACGTATATTTCTAAATATTTAAAAAAAGAATTGCTAAAAAAATACATAGAGAAAAAAAAATCATATTTGTATGTAATATAGAGAGAAAGTATTTCAAAATTGACCATTATTTTCGAAAGTATGAAATAAATATAGAATATGAATGAAGTGGTGAGTGAAGCGAATCATAACCTGGTATTTCAGGTTGCTGTGATCCATCGTTCCGGTGGAGGAAGAGGGAAGACTCTGTGGTTTAGAGAAAGACAGTGGGCCGAATGTCATCTCTCCATCACGATCTCGCTCTTTATCCTTCCATCCTTCCAAGTCCTCTTCTGGCCCCGCCCCTTCCCCCTCCCCTTCCAATGAGAAGGCGTCATCAATGGTGAACTGCTTCGCCATGGTTACAGACCCTCAGACGCTCACTGGGGAAAGAGAGATGCACGATTATTACATTATTTAAAATACAAATGATCAACGTTTTGATTGGTTAACAGAAGCTCTCCTAAACACGTTAATCAGATTATTAAAGTTGGTTTAAACACTTTAATCAGATTATTAAAATTCTTATTATTAAAACACTCAGACCAGATTACAGAAGCTCTTTTAAATACTTTGAAAAGAAAAGTCCACAAGTTAAGTAGCTGTAAGTTAATAACAGCACTCATTGATTTAAATGTTGTTTTTTTTTTACTTTATTTGACATTCTGTAAATGGTTTGTGGAAGTTGAACAACTTTGGTTTGTTAGTATTGTTATAGCTCTCAAAAGATTCATAGATAATTCATAGATAATTGGAACAATTTTGAGGGCAAGGCTGGCTTGTTAGGGTGGGACGGTATCCATCCCACTCAGGAAGGTGCTGCTCTCATTTCTTGTAGTATAGGTCATAGTCTTAGAACAGCACTAGTTAACAAGTGACTGTCCAGAGCCAAGGCCAGGGAGCAGACAGACAGGCTAAACCAACCATTTGCTAGCTGCACAGTCTCGTCACTCATATTGAGACTGTGTCTGTCCCCCGTGCAAAACTAAAATGGAGAAATTCTCAAAAAGTCTGTTTAGGTAACCTGATTAACAGTAAATTAAATAGGACTGAATGCACAGATAGGACTGTTGAATATTAGATCTTTTCTGTCAAAAGCGCTGACTATAAACTAAATTATTACCAACCAGGAGTTTAATATAGTGTGTGACAGAAATGTGGATTAAACCGAATTAATATGTAGCATTAATTGAAGCGAGTCCTCCTGGGTATAGTTACATACACCAGCCCTGTCTAAATGGCAGAGGAGGCGGAGTCGCAGATATTTATAATAATAAGTTCTTTACACCAAACATAAAATATTTAGTGTCCAAAAGCAGGTCCAGTCAGCCAATTCCATTATTAATATTATTTATAGACCCCCAGGGCCCTACTCTGATATACTCATAGAACTTGCAGATTTCATCACAAATTTAGCTACTTCTCTACACAAAGCATTAATTGTTGGTGATTTTAATATTCATTTTGATAATCAGGAAGAGCAGCAGTTGTGTCCATTCTAGATTCAGTTGGAATTAATCAGAATGTTATAGGACCCACCCATAGTGGAGAGACACTCTTGATTTGTTATTAACATTTAAAAAATAAAATATTTAGTCATAATTCCAGTGTCTGAAGCTACTTCAGACCATTATCTTATCTTTTAAAATCTGTCTCAGTCACTGCATTAGTACCTCGCCACGCCACCGTGTTAAGCGTACTTTCACGTCAACTACAGCAGCGCGTTTTATCTTCTGGAATTGTCAATATTAATTAGATCTCCGTCTGATCCCGCAGAGCTCGACTGGGCTACTAAATATCTAGAATCAATGTTCCGTTACACTCTAGATGATGGAGCTCCCCTTTAAGACCAAAATGATCAGGAATTAAAAAAATAGCACAGTGGCATACTGATCAAACGCGCACCTTAAAACAGACCACTCGGAAATTAGAACGTAAATGGCATCAAACAAAAATTACAGTATTTCAAACAGCATGGAAGGAGAGCCTCCTGAGTTCTAGAAAATCTCTTAGTGCTGCTGATTAGCATATTTCTCCACTCTCATAGAAAATACCAAGCAGAATCCTAGATTTTTATTCTGTACTGCGAACTTTTTTAATAATAAATTTGAAAACATCAGGCAAATATTCCAGACGATTAAAATAAATACAAACTATTTTACAAGTAACTCTGTAGACAGCAGTGTAATTATAACAGACCATCAATTTACAAAGTTTTACTCCTATTCAAGAGAATGACTAATTTCCTCATTAAAATCATCAGCCTGCATTCTCGATCCCTCGCCAACAAGTTTCTTCCAACAGATCATTCCAGAAGGAATTGAACCTGTTTTAAAATAATAAACTCTTCCATTAGCACTGGTTTTGTACCAAAATCATTCAAACTGCAGTTATCAACCCCCTAATTAAGAAACCTGACCTTCACCCTGTGAGCTGTCCAACTACAGTCCAATATCAAACCACCCCTTTATCTCCAAGATTCTAGAAAAGGTTGTAGCACAGCAGTTCTGCTCACATCTACTGAGGAACAACATTTATGAAATGTTTCATTCAGGATTTCGGCCTCATCATAGCACAGGAACGGCGCTAGTTAAGGAGGTAAATGACTGTTATTGGCCTCTGATCAGGGTTTTGTATTTTACTTGTTTTGCTCGACCTCAGTGCAGCTTTTCACGCCACTGATCACACTATACTACTTGTTAGACTTGAGAACGTTGTTGGAATAAAGGAAATCGCTCTCTAAAATTAGAAATATGATGTCGTTACAGGATGCAGAAAAACTAGTAGATGCTTTTGTAACATCTAGATTAGACTACTGTAACACTTTACTGTCTGGGTGTTGGAGTAAGTGCAGAAATAAGCTTCAGTTAGTTCAGAATGCAGCAGCAAGAGTCCTCACTAGATCTAGAAAATATGATCACATCAGCCCTGTTTTAATCATCTACACTGCTCCCAATTACATCTCACACTGATTATAAAATACTACTACTGACGTATAAAGCACTTAACGCTCTCGCACCGCAGTATCTGAGTGAACTTCTGTACCAGTATGATCCTCCACACCTACTTAGATCAAAAGGTGCAAGCTATTTGTTGGTTCCTCAAATAATGAAGACTCCAGCAGGGGGCAGATCTTTCTCTTATAAAGCCCACAGTTATGGAACAGCCTTCCAATCAGTGTTCGGGACTCAGACACAGTCTCAGTGTTCAAGTCGAGGCTGAAAGCATATTTATTTAGTGGAGTGTTTAGTCAGTAGGTGTTTGTGAGGTAAAGGAGCAGATCTGGAGGGATCATGGATATGGAGTGTTTGGTGAACTGGGATATTTGTATGCTGTCGTCTCCTCACTCTCACACGTTCACTCAGGTTTGTTGATGGTGGTGTGGTGGGTCGTCTCTTATCCCAGAGATCCCTCATGTCTGTATTACCTTCTGCTTCTCCCTTTTAGTTCTGCTGCTACAGCGAGTCTTACCAGAGTCCAAACTGCACAGTGACATTAACTTTCAGTTGAACTGAATAGATTGGTGTATTATATGCTGTTTGCTCTAATAACGTAAGTGTTTAATGATTTACCTAGGAATAAAATAGCTAACTGGCTAGTACAAAAGTACCTAAGACTATATGAAAAATACTTTGCTAGCACGTTTTACTGGCTCCTTATTGGATTTCTGGGGGTTTTCTTAATGTTCTTCAAACAACATAAAATAATTATCAGCAATAAATCAGCATTAGCTTTTGAGGGACGTTAAAGTTGTTGCCATCCTGCCTAAAAACTGAATCATCCTAATAATCTGATACACAACCCATGAAGCTGAACACTACAGCAGCATTCTTGCATTACAACGCATGATAACGCATGATAATACATGACCCAGACACACATGCAGCAGAAGGACAGGAGTGTGTTATCAGGAGTGTGTTATCAGGCGTGTGCATCAGTGCTTCAGAACACACACTAGTCCTTGACAACAGGAACAGCACAAAGGAAACAGCGTGCTGTAAGATCCTGTACACTGTGCTTAAGAATAAAACGACACACAGCTCCGTATCATCCCGTGTTTAGTATATAATCTCCTAACCTCTAACTCTAAACTCCATCTTATTACTGTGTATCAGTTTATTTATGTTAAACCAATATTCTATCAGGAATCCAGTGTAGGGACTAACACTCGTATTTTCACCTGATCATCTCCCACTTCTGTTTTACTAAATACTTTAATACATTATTCCAGTCATTACTGAAAATTTTTTACATAATTTGATCAGATTACTGAACACGTATACACACTTTAATCCGATTATTAAAGTTCTTGTAAACAATTTGATTTAATTAATGAAGTTCTTGTTTACCCAGTGGTCCCCGAACGACGGCCCAGCATTTTAAACGCCACTCTGAACAATGCCAGGGACATACTTTTATTTAAAATTTCATTTTGAATATATATTTTTCTCATATCATATTTGTATTTAATAATAAAGGTTGGCTTTCAAATGGAAATGTCCCTGGTTTTAAACAGAGGTTGAGACACCGATTGCTCGCGGAAACCCGGAAAAACTATCGGTATGAATTTTTGCCTGTCATTGCGAGAGCGGCCTCTAGAGGCGAATCACTGACACGACGTGCTGTTTGTTTTTACACGCGAGACTGTGTGTTGCACGGAGAGCACTATATTATATTTATCATTTACAATTTATTAATTATATAATTATAGTTATTAAAAATATATATATTTCATTTAGCACACTTTCTTGATTCAGTAGTGTTTTTTATTTTTGTAATAAAGTTCAGTATTATTTTGCATGGACTTATTTTTTTTTGTTTTTTATACAGAATCCATTTTAGAAACTATCGGTTTATTAATCAGTTATCAGAAAGGACGATCCACCCCAGATATCGCTATAGGTAAAATCCACTATCGGTCGACTTCTAGTTATTAACGTAGTCTAATTATTTCTTACATTCACACACCAACCACATGCATATGCATAAGTAAGTAAATGTTTTGATTTCATTTAATATAAATAAAGTCCTAATGACAGTAATAATGCGCTTTTAATAGGCGATAGATCTCTTGAAAAGTGATGTTCATATGTCTGTATGTTGCAGAAGAAAATTATTTTATTTAAAAATGTAGAAACATTTATTTTTCATTTAAAAACATAATAAAATCTCATCATAATATTATGTGGCCTTCACAATGAACTGTTTAGAGACCGCTGGTGTAAACACTCTGATCGGATTATTGACATTTTCGTAATCACTTTGATTGGATTATTAATCAGTTCTGATTTCTTGTAGTAATTAGATTAATGTAATTCTGATTATTATTAATATATAAAGTTAATCTGTAAAATAAAGGATTGTGTGACACTTCAAATAAGTACAAATAATACCGCGGTTCATGAACAATATATCGTCCAGCCCGTGCATTATCATTATTTACATCATTATAACGTTGTAAAGATTTAGTTGAAACACATTTTCAGGTTTGAATCACTTTTTTATGAACTGAAAACAGAAGTTATTTTGAGCAGAATGATGAGAAGAAAACCCGTGATGTTTGTTTATGAAAGTCACCGGAAGTGCTGAGTCTGCACGTTTCCGCTCAGGGTCACGCTATAAAACGACCCTTTTGGTGAAACTGTTTTATAAGTTTTATTTTACTTTAACTGAATGAAGTTAATGCGACGAAATGAAACTTTTACGTGTTCGAGATTTCCGTTTAAACGCGCTTGGAAATAATGGGAATAAAATCATTATTTTTATTATATTTATATGATATTTTTCTCCAAATTAATTTTTATACTGCATCGTCTAAATCACTTGAGCCTCACCATCCGATTAAAATAACGATATAATAATTATAAAGAATACCGTTACTCGGAGAGCTAACTGAAATTAAAGGGACAATTGTGGGGCGTTGTTTTTATCCCTATCCATATTCCGACCACTTCCGCATCTCTGCGCTATGATTGGCTGCGAAATCCTGTTTTACGAGCAATCCACCAATCATCAGCAGGAATATAGCGTTCCACCAATCATAGCACAGGAAACGGTATCACCTGGAATACAGGCAGGAAAAAAACACCTATTGTAAGTTACCACTGGGAATAAACTTGTTATCTGAGACTTACTGTTGTTCTTCTTTTGGTTTGCTGAGATGCAGATTTACGCCATGTTGTTGTCTTGGAAACCGTGTGGAAAAGAACGGATTAAAAATATTTATTAAAAACTGACGTGTTCAGATAAACTTTGCACGGACGTTTTTTGATCGGTTAGCTCAGTAGTTAGCGTATTTATTTTTCACCATGTTCTTTCCGGCGCGTAAAAATGGCGTCACGGTTCTCTACTGCTCCCCAGCGGAGTGGAGTGGAGGCGCTATTGCGGTATTACTTACTGTACAGAGAATTAATGGAGTGTGATTTGACTTCTTTAATTAATTATTAATAAATAATAAAACTGCATTAAAACCATAAAACAAAATGTGTAAAAGCCTGTATGAAATAGTATTTTCTATTACACCATTACACAAAACCATTAAATTTATATTCTTCTTCTTCTTTCGGCCATTAGGGGGCGCCACAAGGGATCATCCGTCTCCATACTCCGCTGTCCTCTACATCTGCCTCTTTCAAACCAACTACCTGCATGTCTTCCTTCACCACATCCATAAACCTCCTCCTTGTTCCTCCTCTTTTTCTCCTTCCTGGTGGCTCCATCCTCAGCATTCTCCTACTGATATACCCCATGTCCCTCATCTGCACATGTCCAAACCATCTCAATCTCACCTCCATCACCTTGTCTCCAAAACGTCCTACATGTGCTGTCCCTCTAATAAACTCATTTCTAATCCTGTCCATCCTCATCACTCCCAACGAACATCTCAACATCTTCAGCTCTGCTACCTCCAGCTCCACCTCCTGTCTTTTACTCAATGCCACTGTCTCTAAACCATACAACATCTCAGGTCTCACCACAGTCCAATAAACTTTCCCTTTTACTCTCACAGATACTCTTCTATCACAAATCACTCCTGCTATCACTCTTCTCCACCCACTCCACCCTGCCTGCACTCTTTTCTTCACTTCTAACACACTCTCCATTACTCTGCACTGTTGACCCCACGTTCCTGAACTCCTCCACCTTCTCCACCTCTTCTCCCTGCAACCGCACCCCTCCACTGCCCTCCCTCTCATTCACACACATGTACTCTGTCTTACACCTACTGACGTTCATTCACCTTCTCTCCACCATGTACCTCCACCTTTCCAGGCTCTTCTCAACCTGCTCACTACTCTCACCACAAATCACAATATCATTTGCAAACATCATAGTCCACAGAGACTCCTGTCTGACCTCATCCTTCAACCTGTCTATCACCACTGCAAACAGGAAAAGGCTCAGAGCCGATCCTTGATGCAGTCCAACCTCCACCTTAAACCAGTCTGTCATTTCTACTGCACACTTCACTTCTGGGACCAGCACTAAGAGTGCACTGGATTGTGCAACCCCAATGTATACAATTAATACTATGGATTAAAAAAAGAAATACAAATTTTAAAATACATAATTAAAAAAATTTTTTTTATCATAATGCTTCAGGTCGCTCCACTTACCTTTACTACAGTCTACAATCACGTTTCTGAAAATAAATAAAGATAAGATTAGATGTAGGACGTGAGGCTCAGATCAACGTTGTGTATGTCGACGTCCTGTCTGTGAATAACAAACATCATGTCTAGTATCAAGATGCCATGTTTTACCCTGCCCTTCATTTAAACACACACACACACACACACACACACACACACACACACACACACACACACACACACACACACACACACACACACACTAGTGACGCTTAAAAACAGCGTATTATCATCTCCAAAGTCTGGAGGGTACTGATTACTGCAGCGCTCTTTTAACTGGCCTGAAAGGTTCTTCACTGATGTGCTGGTACCAAAGAATACACACACACACACACACACACACACACACACACACACACACACACACACACAAATGAAGTTCTCTAACACATTAACCAGAAATCTCTCGGTTGTTTATCTGGTGATTTTATAGACACACATTTGAGATGATGGCTTGAGTTCCTCCTGCTCCTCCAGAGATCTTCTCGTTCCAGAAACTCTTCTTTTAACCTCATTACAAACACAAGCATCTACAATCCTGTGTAGAAAAACCCAGGTGACACGAATCCTTTGTATTGAAAGCTCAATTATTTATTAAAAATATTTAATTGATCTCATTATGAACTCATCTCTTTCTCTACACATCCCAAAGCTTTCAGAGCTTCAGAGGATTTTGGACAT
This sequence comes from Silurus meridionalis, assembly GCF_014805685.1. Classification (NCBI taxonomy): domain Eukaryota; kingdom Metazoa; phylum Chordata; class Actinopteri; order Siluriformes; family Siluridae; genus Silurus; species Silurus meridionalis. The sequence goes on along the minus strand of NC_060885.1, from coordinate 2,281,907 downwards.
TAGACTTTAAGGATAAAACTTTTGATCGATACGTAAAATACCATTCTACATCTACTGATTCTCCATCATTGAGCATTAAAAGGCTCTGGAATGAAGGAGTTGGTGTTAAATCTATAATGATCTCAGAGTTGCTCAGGAGCTTCAGGTTCCACATCTCCAACTGTCTGTATATAAAAATCTATAACCACACACTCCGGTGCTCAAGATCTTTCTCACTCTCTGGTGTTTGTATTGTTTTTTAAGATTTATAATCACACTCTTGGGGTCAGCCAGATGAGGATGAGTCTGGTTCCTCTCACGTTTTTTTCCTCATAACATCTCCGAGAGTTTTTTCTCTGGTTTGCTCATTGGAGATAAACACAAATTATTCACTTATATATTTTTTTTAATCATTTTTGTTCTATAGTTCTTACATTTTGTGAAGCTGCTTTGAGACAAAGTCCATTGTTCAAAAAGTGCTAAATAAATAAACTTGAATTGAGTTGAATTGAGTTTTCATGTGGGAGGAGGCGGAAGCTCTGTGGTTAAGACTTTAGACTCTGGATCAGAAAGTCACAAGTTCAAATCCCAGCACCACCATACTGATGGGCCCTTGAGAAAGGCCCCTAATCCTCAACTGTTCAGTTTTAAGTCGCTCTGGATAATAACATCAGCCAAATGCTATAAATAAACAGGTTTTCTGTCTCAAAGTCTCGAATGTATTTATTTGATTATATTTTTCTAACTAGTATCTTCTTGACAGTTATCTAATAATCGTGTGCTTTTCGTTTACTTCAACAAAATATAGAAAGTTTGTTTTTTAAATATTCTAGAAATTATTAGGGATCCCTCATTTCCTTCAGGTTTTCTTTTGAAGTTTTGAAAAATGCATTAAAGAAGAATACAAGCAATTAATAAAAATGATGAAATAAGTTATAACATGAAGATGATTATTATTATTTTACTGTAGTTTTCTGAAAAGTGTGTTTGCTTTTACTGTATTTGGCCACCAGAGGGCAGAAATTAGCTTCTCTCGTTTGTTTTCAGAATCTTGCCTTAAAAATTAAAACATTTCTCTTTTAGAATATTCACAAATCAGAACAAATTATTATTTTGTTGTAAACAGTTGTTTACCTTGCTTAATATATCAGGTAATCGTTAATAATTGATTTTGTATAAAATATAAATCACATAAATGCTGAAGGTGCTGTTGTCGTTTCACAGCAGAAAATATTTCATGGACACATTTCTGTGGTGAAGCAAACAAATCCAGACATCGGGCTCCAATGAATTTCTCACCCAGTGCTGGTGTGTGTATTTCACCCCCAGACCTTCAGTGATGTTCTACCTGAATCAATCCACCTCTTAATCCTATTATTATTACGCCATGTCTGTAGAAACCATCAGTATTAAAGAGAAGTGCAGTAGAACAGAGTGCTGCAGCACACACAAGAATCTCATACAGTGAGAACGAATGTCGTGACTGGAGCAAGAAACCTAACGAACACAATACAACACGTCTCCTTTCACTGGAGCCACAACTGCACCTCCACATACATTATCTCCAGCAGGAGCGCTGATATTCACCCTGCATTGTTTCTGTACATTTCGGTTTTCTACAGGAAACAAAACACAAAATTAGAAACGGTTCATGAAAAAGCTGAACAACTGTTTTGAACTGTGTTTGTGACCTTTTCTCACCGTGTCCAGCTTTTGTTGAACAATCCGTCTTCTAAATATCCTTGAAAGTGTATCTGCGATTTAATCTGTTTCTTCTCCTCCGTCAGTCATCGTGGAATGAAAAAGAAAACAGCTATAAAGATCCACACGAACATATTTGCAGTTTGCTACAGATGCAGGTTGTGAGCTCTGACTAGTGATGCTCTCTGACCGTCCAATCACAGGACATGAAAATGCTGAGGTTATTAGACGCCTGCTGGAGGTCTCCTGGTGTCCCCGACTTGCAATCTGAATGGTTAAAGCGACAGATTCAAGCAGTATGGATTGTAGGCTACAGGGCGCCCACAGTCTACACAGTGAAGACTAGAGGTAGATAGTGATAGCGTTACCTTTGACCCCGGCAACACGTGAGATGACGGCTGAAATCTGATGTAATGGAAACTCATCAAACCTAAACAAACACTCAGGTGCGCCGCTTTACCAAGAGAAACGCTATGAAATGAAGAGAACGGACGATTGGGAATAATTTAATACACATTATTGGAAAACGTGTTAAAACGTAAATAAGTCAGTGACTCTGATGGACCAGTGGAGAAGGTCTTGCTGGACTGACCCACAACTGACTACACCCTGACTCCATCTTCTCCCCTTTTTATCAACAATAACATCACAATCTCCAAGAAGTTCCCTTTAGTATTAAAATGAAAAGTCTCAAAATAAGAATAAAATTGTAGATGTAAAGCTGCAGTCAGTATGAGTTTGGACCACAGTTTCTTTGTCTATGGTTGAAGGTATAGAATTAAAGCTAATATTGAACCAGTAAAGTCTTTTTTTTAGACTCATTTATTACAGAATAATATATAAATATATATTTATTTATTTATTTAATTAATATATAATTACAAACATAAGATCAAAGAAAATAGAAAAATACACACAGAAAACAACTATAGAAAAGTCAATATTCTATAAAAGTCCTTTATATTTGATTAAATATGTTATTTATAATATTATTTATTATTTAAAAGCTCTAGAAATCAGCAAACCTGAGTTTCTGTTCAATCAGATTTCAGTCGCTGCATCACGTGATCTCCCTAAGTTATCATCCAGTGTGTGTGTGTGTGTGTGTGTGTGTGTATGTGGTCACAGGTAAGGTCTTTGAGGTCACGTTATAGAGCAGCTGTAGGATAAACAGTCAAACAAACATGGATGAAGGAAGTTTCCTCCCTGTGAATTAAACTCGTTATGGGTTCATGATGAATTGGTGAAACACTTCTAATAAACTCATAAACTTGTATTACACTCGTAATAAACTCATAATGAACTTCTTATAAACTCAATACATTTCTAACAAATTTAAATGAAACTAGAAATAAATGTAGAATAAATTCGTAATGAATTCGTAATGAATTAATATTAAATTCATGATAAATTTGTAATGAACTGGGAATGAATTTGTAATAAATTTCTAATGAACTCTTGATGAACTTAAAATCAAAGAAGTTGTAATAACTTTGTAATAAACTCACAAACTCGTAATAAATGTGTTATAAACAGCAGATCCTCAGCTGTACGGTTCAGAATGAATAAGATCAGTTCTGTTTTTACGTAAAGTTAAAAATCATCATTTCTATAATTCTGTTTCTCAAAACACACTGTAAACAACAACAAGCAGGACAGACCACTTCCTGTCTCTGATAACTTCACACAGTTTCCACACACGCGCTTCATTCCTGCTCATGAGCTCTGAGAACAAAAAGCACTTATTGTGGAATCATGAGCTGATAGATGTCTTTCAAGAAAGAAAGAAAGAAAGAAAGAAAGAGGAAGTGGAAGTCCACGGGACTACGTCTCCCATCAGCCACTGCACCTCACCATGTCATGTGACTGTTTGGACACCAGTCTCACATTCAGCAGTAATTAGCAGTTAAACATCTTCTCCCCCAGCACACCCTCACATCTCACATCTGTTCAGCATCTTCTTCTCATCCACACCTCAGCTGATTCTCATTTCCTTCTCAGCTTATTTTAGTGCTTTGCCTTTATGTATTTTACTACAAATATACCTGCACTTCCACCTGCCCCCTCCTGATTACAGAACAGGAATAAGAAAAAGAAGAGTTAGACAAAGAAGAAGAAAAGGATGATGAGCAAAAATGAGTTGTGGGGAAAAAAGGAGGTGGGGGAAGTAGAAAATAAGAATAAGGAATTAGGAAAAAGAAAAAGAAGATGAAGAAAAGAGAGAAGATAAAGAGAAAACAGGTGAACATGAGGGAAAAAGGGGAAAAAGAAGAGAAACAAGAAGAGGAGGAGGTAAAGAAGAACAGCATGAGGAAGAAAAAGATGAACATGTGATCAGTCACAGGGAGAAGATTGGTAAACACTGATGAATTAAAGCAGCTCCTGGACGTGTCAAGAAAAGTGTATGTGCGTGTCTTTATTTACACAGTCACTTACCTTTATGTGTTTTTATTATGTTTATTTTTATTTACTGTATAAGACTGTAAATAAATCAATAATTTTACATGTATTGATGTGTTTATTTGCTAGTTTCCCATCAATCCCATAAACCCAGATTTCATTCAGAATAGATCAGAGGAAACTGTGGAAGCTGAGGGAATTTACCATTTTAAATAAGGTCATTTTGAATTTAATGGCTGCAACACGTCTCAAAAAAGTTGGAAAGGGAAACAGCCGTCTGGAAAAAAGTCAGTTTTACAATTGGAGAAACATTTAGTAATTAATGAGGTTGATTGACAGCAGGTCAGTGAGATGATTGGGGTATAAAAACTGAGCTCAGTAGCTCCTAGTTTTATAACCATAAAGACTGTATAAGACTGTAGAAAGAACATTTACTTATAATCTTATACTCCAGTGCTCATGTTAGTTCTCACTCTCCAGTGTTCTGTAGTGTTGAAAGATTTATGATCAAACTCTTGATGTCACCCAAATGAGGATGGGTTCCCCTTTTGAGTCTGGTTCCTCTCAAGGTTTCTTCCTCATAACATCTAAGGAAGTTTTTCCTTCACCACAGTCTCCAGGCTGCTCATCAGGGATAAATACACACCATTCACCTTCACTGTTGATTTCTGTAAAGCTGCTTTGAGACAATGTCTGTTGTGAAAAGTGCAATAGAAATAAACTTGACTTGACTAAACAGTGTATCTCCGAGAGTTTCTCAGAATTAAAGATGGGCAGAACTTCACCAATCTGTAAAAGACTGCGTCTACTTTGTCATCATATACAAAACATAATATCATCAAAAGCTTAAAAGAATCTGGAGAAAGCTTTGTACACAATCAATATTTGATGGCCGTGATGTTCGGACCCTCAGGCGGCACCGCATATAAACAGTCCCAATTCTGTAACGGGAATCACTGCATGCCGTCATTAACACCTGCACACATCATTGTCTGTGAACTCAGTTTGCAGTGTCATTTACAAATGCAGGTTAATTCTTTATCATGCAAAGAAGGCGGCACGCGTGAACATGATCCAGAAACGCCACCATTAGAACAACAAATGCTTCCATTCAGACAAAACGACTTTTTAAGGGAAGGCCTTGCATCTTTCTAACTGCATTCTGTATCTATTACAATAACATGACTTTGTAGTAGAAGAGTCCGAGTGCTGAACTGGCCTGCCTGCAGTCGAGACCTTTCACCATTTAAATATATTTGGTGCATCATAAAACAAAAAACACAACAAAGAAAACCCAGAACTGTCAAGCTGTTAGAACCCTGTATCAGACACATATGGAAAAACATTTGTCTCTGAAAACCTCAGCAACTGGTCTCCTCATTTCACAGATGTATACAGACAGAAGAGATGCTACACAGAGGTAAACATGGCCTTGTCCAAACTTTTTTTGAGACGTGGTGCAGCCATCAATATCAAAATGACCTTTTTTTTTCTTTTAAATGGTATAAATTCTCAGTTTAAACATGAGATTTTTAATTGTGAAGAACACAGGGGTTTATAAAATTAGCAAATCATTGCATTCTCTTTCTATATACATTTTACACAGTGTCCCAACTGTTTTGGAATCGTGGATGGATATGTTCATTTATGTTTATATGTGTATTATTATTATTATTATTATTATTATTATTATTATTATTATATGTAAATAAACGTAAATAAAGGTTAAAATAAATGTGAAACATAAATAAACTAAGGTGTTATCATAAAAGTGTAAACAAAGAAGTAAATACAACATGTAAATAAAGCATAAATGAAGAAATAAACATGTAAAAAATAAATAAAAATAAATGTAATAAAAAAATTAAGTAAAGAAAAGTGTAAATAAATGTAAAGATTTTTTTACATAAAAACTGTAAATACCCAAATGAATTGAAAAAAATAAAAAAAAACTTTAAGGTGTAAATTATAAATGTGTAAATTTAGAATAAATGTAGAAAGAATTTATTCAAATTTATCAATACAATCATTAAAAAATAAATAAATAAATAAATAAATAAATGAGGAAATAAAATAGAAAATAAAGAAAAAAAAGGTGACCCTGCAAACACATGACCCCGGGTTTTATTATCTTCTGCCCCTGAGAGAGAAACTGGTCATGAGCTGAGATGTAAATGTCAGATAGAAACTTTAATGAAACAGGTAAATTGGATAAGTGATGTACAGTCACACACGTTACACACTTCGCCTCGTCTGGGATTTCAACTCAAAACGAAAAAAAAATAAAATAATTCAACAGTCCTTGTGTTTTTTTTTTCTTTTGAACCCTAAATGAATTGAATTTCAGAATAAGTTTTTCTTTTATATTAATTTAATCTAACTTCTATTTCTTTATTTCTTTTTTTAATAAGTAATATGAAAAGTATGACTCCAGTTCTTATTACTTTCTCATGACAGAGCGAATGCCGTCATAAACAATGACTTTATTTCTCTGTTTTTTTTTTTTTTTTAGCGTACAACATTATGAATCGTGGAACTGAATGTCGAGATCTCCCGCGGGACATTTCACTTCCGGATCTCTTTAGAAATCGGTTCAGGATCGAACGGGATCCTCGCGTCAGAGTGCAATCCGTTTGGTAGGATGGAAAAAAAACAAAAAAAAAATTATTACTGAAAAAAAGACAAAAAAAAAAAAAAAAAAAAACCCCATGAGCAGATACTTCGAGACTTTTTCCCGGGTTATGAAAATAACTGGAGAATTTCCTGATTGAGATAAATCATGATTTCCATTTTGACTCTTTTTTTTCTTCTTTTTTTGCAGTGATTTGTTGCGATGCTGTAAAACAGTCAGTGGAAGCCATACCTGTTGGGTTTAACAGTCCCCGTGGAGGTTTGAGGTGCTTATCATGGCCAGAGTGTTTGTTTGTTTGTTTATGTTTGTGTTTTGTGTTTAATCTGGCCCGAGCGTTTGTGTGTTTTTTTGCGTGTTTCTCCTGGAGTCGAGTCAGACGCTGGTGATGGAGGCGAGGCAGTTGTTGGGTTTCTGCAGTTTCTCGGCCTGTGTGCTCGGAGCCTCGGCCACGGAGCGGAAGGAGAACGGAGCGCCGATCAGCGAGCTGCCCATGTGACCCGGACTCAGCGCCGGATTCTGACGCCGGTTGCTCTCCACAATACTCGAGGTGTTGGACGCCAAACTTTCCCGCGTCCTAAAGGGAGGAAGAGAGTCAGAATTATACAGATGGCAGGATTGAAAAAAGAGAAGGAGAGAAAAGATTGAAAGATTAGGGTTCAAGATAAATAATTATATAAGAAACAATAAAAAAAACTAAGGACAAGAATGACGATAAAAAATGACAGAAAAAAACAGAGATGATGAATAGAGGAATAAGGAAATAAATAACAATGCAGATGAGGGAAGAAGAGAAGAGAAGAGAAGAGAAGAGAAGAGAAGAGAAGAGAAGAGAAGAGAAGAGAAGAGAAGAATACAGTACAGTACAGCAAGTAGAGGAGTAAAGGAAATAAAAGGGAAAAATTCAAGAAAAGTGAGAGGGGAAATACAAACAGAAGAAATGAGAGGAAGATAAAAGAAAGCAGAAAAATAATTAAAAGGGAAAGAGAGAAGAACAAAGTTAGGGAAAAGAGAAAGAGAGAGAGGATAAAATAGAGGAGGGGATATGAGTGAGAGAGAGAGAGAGAGAGAGAGAGAGAGAGAGAATAAAGGATGAACTGAAGCTGAAGCTTACTTTGATCTCCATAATAAATAATCCAAACACATTTCGTCCACACTGCATTCAAATCTCTACAAATAATAGAATCTCATGAATATGCAAATTAAACCACACCCAAACCCATGAGTCCCACCCTTTCTCTGATCTGAAAGAAAGAGAGCAAGAGCTGCGGCAGCATTCCTGTTCCAGGGCCATGAAAGGTCACGTCATGATTACGTCTGCAGAATAGCTTTTGTATTATCAAAACTTCTGTAAAGTATTTTTCTTTAACCTTCATCAGATTCTTTTCTACACCTTAATGTATTAAACCGAGCCAAAATAAAGTTACCTGTGCTAGGCTAACCACTGTTTATCATGCTTAGTGAATTAGCTAGCTGAGCAGCTATAATAAAAGCTAGCATGGACTACTGACCATTTAAGCTAAATCCTAAACTTTTAACCTGAATACTTTGCACTGAATTTTCAGGATACTAGTGCACACTTTTAGACATAGCAATTAGGAGAACTCCTGCATGAATCACCACTAAAACTTTCTGAGAAGATGGAGCACAGATGGTCTAGGGCCTTGCTCAAGGGCCCAAGAGTGGCAGCTAGGCAATACCGGTGCATGAACTCCTAACCTTCCGATTCATAACTCAGAGCCTTAACCACTGAGCTACCACCTTACCATATAGTTCACAATGATTTGTATATTTGAGGCTGATTAACCCTCAGCTAGCTAGTTATCCAATATGAATTGCTAGTAGTATCCACCACAGTGGGGTATTTTAACTATTCAAAAATTGATTGAATAGAAAAGGGAATTCAGAGCTTGTTAAGGGTGTTTGTTGGATACACCCTTTTAAAAACTGAGGCACAGATACTAACAGGATTGCACTGCATTTTATTTGTGGCAACAGCATAAGCAATAGATGTAATTAAAAGTGAAAACAAGCGTAAAAATATATAAAACTTATAAATCTACCTTTTAGATTTAGTGCCTTAATATTGGATATTATTAATTAGAGGTCAACCAATTCATCGTTTTTTTTTTTTTGCCTATTAATCATCACTGAAAGTTAAATGCTGGAACTATAGGCAAAAATCCATACAAAGTTTTTACAGGTTGTGTCTGTTGTTGCAACTGAAGAGGTCTGCTGTTATTATGAGAGCAGCCTCTAGAGGTAAATCACTGATGCCACTGACGTCCTGTTTGTTTTAACATGTGAGAACGCACACTAAAGGGAGAGGGCTATATTATATCTATTATATTTTTATTTATTAATCGATATTCTTCTTTCGGCTCCTCCCAATAGATGTTGCCTCAGCGGATCATCCGTCTTCATACCCCGCTGTCCCCTACATCTGCCTATTTCAAACCAACTACCTGCATGTCTTCCATCACCACATCCATAAACCTCCTTCTTGGACTTTCTCTTTTCCTCCTTCCTGGCGGCTTTATCATCAGCATTCTCCTATTGATATATCCCATGTCCCTCCTTTGCACACGTCCAAACCATCTCAATCTCGCCTCCCTCACCTTGTCTCCAAAACGTCTTACTGTCCCTCTAATAATCCTGTCCATCCTCGTCACTCCCAACAAATACATCCACATCTTCAGCTTTGCTACCTCCAGCTCCATCTCCTGTCTTTTAGTCAATACCACTGTCTCTAAACCATACAACATCTCAGGTCTCACCACAGTCCTATAAACGTTCCCTTTCACTCTCACAGATATTCTTCTATCACAAATCAATCCTGCCTACTTCCACCCACTCCACCCTGCCTGCACTCTTTTCTTCACTTCACTGTTGACCCCAGGTACCTGAACTCCACCACCTTCTCCACCTCTTCTCCCTGCAACCGCACTACTCCACTGCCCTCCCTCTCATTCACACACAAGTACTCTGTCTTACTCCTACTGACCTTTTTTCCGCTTCTCTACAGTGCATATCTCCACTTCTCCAGGCTCTTCTCAACCTGCTCTCTACTTTTACCACAAATCACAATATTATCTGCAAACATCATATTCCACTGCAACTCCTGTCTGACCTCGTCCGTCAACCTGTCCATCACCACTGCCAACAGGAAAGGGCTCAGAGCCAATCCTTGATGCAGTCCAACCTCCACCTTGAACCAGTCTGTTGTTCCTACTGCACACTTGACTGCTGTCACACTGTCCTCATACATGTCCTGCACCACCCTCACATACTTCTCTGACACACCAGACTTCCTCATACAATACCACAACTTCTCTCTCCACCCTGTCGTATGCTTTCTCTAAATCCACAAACACACAATGCAATTCCTTCTGATCTTCTTTATACTTCTCCATCAACATTCTCAATGCAAATAATGCGTCATACTGTTGCTCACAGATGGTCACCTCTTCTCTCAGCCGTTCTTTCACTACTCTTTCCCATAACTTCATGGTGTGACTGATCAACTTAATTCCCCTGTAGTTACTGCAGGTCTGCACATCTCCCTTATTCTTAAAAACTAGTACCAACAAACTCCTTCCCCATTCCTCAGGCATCCTCTCACCTGCTAAAATCTTGTTGAACAATCTGGTTAAAAGTACCACTGCACCTCTCCTAAACATCTCCACGCTTCTACCGGTATGTCATCTGGTCCAACCGACTTTCCACTCTTCATCAAGTGAGACCATCACTGATCTCACTTCCTCCTTACTAATCCTATCCATCACCATATCCACACCATCCAACCCTCTCTCTCTCTCTCTCTCTCTCTCTCTCTCTCTCTCTCCCTAGTTCATCAGCTGCTTAAAATACTCCCTCCATCTTCTCAACACACTCTCTGCACTAGTCAACACATTTTCATCTCCCCCCTTTATTGCTCCAACTTGCTTATGCTCTCCTGCATTTCCTCATTCCACCACCTCCTGCAGTAGTTGCCCAATCATCCAGCACCTCTTCACCACCACTGAGCTCCTGTCTGACCTCTTCCCTGAACCTCACACTACAGTCTTCTTCCTTCAGTTTCCACGATCTTATTCTTCTTTTATTTCTCACTCTTCTCCTTTTTTTCCTCACCTCCAAAACCATCCTACAGACCACCATCCGACGCTGTCTAGCTACACTGTCCCCTGCCAACACCTTACAGTCTCCAATTTCCTTCAGGTTGCATCTCCTTCATAGAACATGTGTGCACCTTCCTCCACTCTTATACGTCACCCTATGCTCCTTCTTCTAAAAATACGTGTTCACCACTGCCATTTCCATTCTTTTAGAAAAATCTACCACCATCTGCCCTTCCACATTCTTCTCCTTAAAGAAATACCTACCTATCACCTCCTCATCACCTCTGTTCCCTTCACCTACACGCCCATTAATTTCTGCCCCAATCACCAATCATTCATTCCTAGGTTCACTCTCTACCACTTCGTCTAAATCACACCAGATTTTTCCTTCTCCTTCATCTCACAACCCAATTGTGCAGCATAGGCACTGATGACATTTATCATCGCCCCTTCAACTTCCAGCTTCATGTTCATCACTCTCTTCAGAGAAAGAACTCTCTTCACCTCCACTACACACTTACTGTACTCTTCCTTCAGAATCACCCCACACAATTTTTCTTTCCATCCACACCATAAAAGAACAGTTTAAACCCACAACACACAACATATCTACCTTTCTTCTCTCCATCATATCAGCTCCCTTAATCTAGCTCCCTTAATCTAGACCAAGATGGCGGCGCGTGCACAACGTGAGGCCCAGCGTCTCTCAAGTCAAGTCAAGTCAAGTCAAGTTTATTTGTATAGCGCTTTTCACAACAGACATTGTCTCAAAGCAGCTTTACAGAAATCAACAGTCAAGGTGAATGGTGTGCATTTATCCCTGATGAGCAAGCCATGGCGACTGTGGCAAGGAAAAACCCCCTTAGATGTAATGAGGAAGAAACCTTGAGAGAAACCAGACTCAAAAGGGGAACCCATCACCATTTGGGTGACATCAAGAGTTTGATCATAACTCTTTCAACAATACAGAACACTGGAGAGTGAGAACTAACATAAGCACTGGAGTATAAGATTATAAGTAAATGTTCTTTCAACAGTCTTTGGTATAAAAGTAGGAGCTACTGAGCTCAACATTTGTGATCATCACAGATCCAGCATCAGCTTCTCCATGCCAGAGCCTTTAAACACTTCAGGAAGTCCAATGTCAAACTCCACACATGCAGTGGGATCCAATTGGCACTGGTACGTCTCTAGATGGTTCAGGATGTTTGCGAGTTTGGCATCTACTTCTTTAAAGTCCATAATCTTCATGAGGAGGGACGTGACTGGAGCTGGCCAAACCTCAGGAAGCCGCGGGATGGGGAGAGAAAGAGAAGCAGTGGAGAGGAATTAGCGTAGCTGCTGTTCATGATATTAACAGCACAAGTTGATAATGTGCATGTGGTCAGATGTCTCTGAGAATGTGCATGTCTCTCCAGATTTAGTAGCAATTTCTCTATCAACAGCAAGTTTATTCATTTAGAACAGACTTGCACACATCTCATACAGCCGACAAGCATTATAAAACATTGGCCACAACTACAGATACAGGCCTTTAACAAACTTTGAACTCCCTCTGGAAATCGCCCGAACACCCCGGACCGCTGATCCAGCTTGGCCGACATCGAGACCGGGAATGTAATGTCATGATTTTAACGGAAACATGGCTTAAAGACAACATTCTCAGCAGCACCATTGAGATCGGGGGTCGCAGTGTTTATCGGGCGGACAGGACGGCAGAGGACTCTGGTAAGCGCAGAGGTGGAGGTTTGTGCATTTATGTTAAAAAAATCATGGTGCATGGACTCCAATATTACTGAAAGTCATTGCTCTGTACATTTAGAGTATTTGATGATTAAGTGCAGACCCTTTTATTTACCGAGAGAATTCTCAGCCATTGTTGTGACTGCGATGTATATTCCGCCGGATGCTAATGCTAAACTAGCTATGGAGGAACTGCACGCAGCTATCAGCAAACAGCAGTCTGCACATCCCGAAGGAGCTATCGTTGTTGCTGGAGATTTCAACCACTCCATCCTGAGACCTGTTTTTCCAAAATTTCACTGCAATGTCTCCTACTCTAACAGAGGGGGACAAAACACTGGACCAGGTGTACACAAACATACCGGGGGCATACACAGCCATTCTCCCTCCCCCACTTGGGTCAGTCTGATCACCTCTCTTTGTTCATGCTAACCAAATACACACCACTGATCAAACTGGTAAAACCAGCTGTGAAGACAGTAAAGGTATGGCCAGAGGGGGCCATTTCTTCTCTACAGCAACAGTTTCAGGATACTGACTGGAACATGTTTGCCTCACAGGCCACACTGGACTCTCACACGAACATGGACATCTACACATCATCTGTTTTGGACCATACCAACATGTGCATTGACAATGTCACTACCGTCAAACACGTGAAATGCTTTCCTAATCAGAAGCCGTGGATGAACTCTGAAGTCCGTCTCCTGTTGAAAGCAAGAGATGCTGCCTTTAAATCTGGCAACCTAGAGGACAACAGAGTCATGGCCAACCTGAAAAGAGGCATCAGGAGGGCAAAACTCATATTTAAACTCCACATAGAAGAGTACTTCCACAACTCTGACCCCAGACACATGTGGAAAGGCATCCAGACCATCACAGACTACAAACGTACAGCTCAACCAACCAGCAGTGCATTCCAACCGGACGAACGCAATCGTTTTTTTGCTCGTTTCGATCAAAGCACAAGACATTTTTACCTCAACCACGGACTCTTCTACAGCTTACAGCCCACGGACGTCTGTTCAGCGTTTAGCAGAGTGGATGCACGATAGGCAGCTGGCCCGGATGACATACCGGGACGTGTTCTCAGAGCATGAGCTGGACAACTGGCACAAATTTTCACTGACATTTTCAACCTGTCACTGGCCCAAACCATGGTTCCTACATGCCTGAAGACCACAACCATCAAACCTGTTCCTAAGCACTCAGCTGCTGAATGCCTGGATGACTTTCACCCAGTTGCACTTACCCCTATCGCTATGAAGTGCTTTGAGAAACTGGTCCTGAATCACCTTACTGCGGGCCTACCACCCACACTGGACCCACACCACATCGCCCGAACAGGTCAACAGAGGATGCAGTTTCCACAGCCCTTCATTCAGCCCTCACCCACCTGGATAAAAGCAACACCTACATCAGAATGCTGTTCATTGACTTTAGCTCTGCGTTCAATACAGTCCTCCCCACTGTACTGATCACTAAGCTCAGTGACCTGGGTACCTACACCTCCACTTGCAGATGGATTCTGGACTTTCTCACCAACAGACCTCAATCTGTTAGGTTGGGCAACCAGGTATCCTCAACCCTCATTCTGAACACTGGCATCCCGCAGGGCTTTGTTCTGAGCCCACTACTCTACTCCCTGTTCACCCACGATTGTGCTCCTCTTTATAACGCCAACATCTTCATCAAGTATGCAGATGACACCACCGTGGTCAGGCAGATCGACAAAAACGACGAATCGGCCTACAGGAAAGAGAAACTACCAACAACAACCTGACCCTCAACGCCACAAAGACTTAAGAGCTCATTGTGGACTTTCGGAAATCCAACAGCAGGAGACATCTACCAGTCAACATCAATGGAACTGAGGTGGAGCGAGTCTCCAGCTTTAAGTTCCTGGGAGTTCACATCTCTGAGGATCTGTCATGGCAGCAGAACACTTCGGCCCTGGTTAAAAAAAAGCACAATAATGCCTGTTCTTCTTGAGAAGTCTTAAGAAAGCTCATCTGTCCCTAGGGATTTTAACGAATTTTTAACTCCATCACTGTATTGTACAGAGGCTCCACTGTGTGGAAACGTAAAGCCCTGCAAAGGGTGGTCAAAACCGCCCAACGCATCACTGGCACCCAACTACCTGCTATTGAACACCTTCACCACAGCAGATGTTTGCGCATGCCTATCCAGTAGAAATTGAATGAATCAGTCTTTTAGACAACTCGTTCTTTTAAGTCACATTAAAGATTCGTTTACAATGAACGAATCATTCAAGAACAATCCATTCTAGCTATCAATATCTGTAAAATCCACTTACGGTTGACCTCTAATTATTAATGCATGATGGCTAAGTACAGTGTCTAATGGCCAAGCTGTTTTTCTTGTAGAAACTCTAGCTAAGCGGTACATTAGCTAGCCTCTAAGTCACTATTTCGCAAACAGCTAGTTACCTGTATGTTGCCAAACAGAAGATTATTTTTAGAATTTTTAAAATCCACTTCCCAGTGGGTCACATGGCAATATCAGTGATTGTGTGATAAAACCAAGGTGGAAAGCTGAGTTAAACAAAATTCCGAAAACTGTAATTTTAGTAGTTTTACATCCGGTAAGATTAAACATTGCAAGTCACCCTGAATTACTAATTGTTAATAAATAAAACAACCCTTAGACTTACCGTGGTGAGTTGAATCCACTGTCTACGGTCACACTGCTGCTGTCCATACTGTCCAGGCGTGCCGAGTGCGCTGACTTTTGGCTGTTGGTGTTCTCATTCTCCTTGGGGCTCAGCAGAGTTAGATTATTTTCAAACTTTCTTTGTAGATCACGCTCCTTCTCTCGTTCAAGCAGCCACTGCATAGTTCCACCCCCAACCCCACCCCCAACACTGACTCCACCCCCACCACTCTCTCCTCCCCCAGTCCTCCCCTTTCCCTCTGGTGGAGCCGTCTCTTTATGAGAGGTTTCCTCCACCTCATCATCGTCGTCATCTGACACATTGTAGTAGTCAAACGCGGCCTCTGATGTAGATGGGATTCCCTGTTCCGGACCTGTAGGGGCTGGGGCGGATGCAGGTGAAGGGCCAGAATTAGGCGGAGGCTGGGGTTCTAAAGTATTGAGCACCTCGGATGATTTCATGTGCGGTGTTTTTCGCAATGTGCCTGACTTGGAGTAGCCAGTGTCAACGTAGCTCATTGTCAAGATGCTGTGTGGAGGTTTAAACAAAGTGTCCTTGCTGAAAATCTCTTTCCTCTTATCCACCATCACACCACTGCCTCCTCCACCTCCTCCTCCAGGATCGGCGTTGTGTTGCTGATGCTGTATTAAACGTCCACTAGAATTGGGCTCTGGAGTCTGGCTTGGCGTTGGTTTACCAGATCCATTGTGTCCCTTGGAGGCAGAGGAATCCTCTTTGTACTCCATAGGATGAGGGGAAGTGAGGTGCGGTGTCTGCCGATCAGCTGGCGATCCCTTGCAGATTCCGTCTGATGGCGTTAAAGTGTCGTGGTCAGATTTGCCCAGCGGTAACGGGGCTGTTAGGATTGTTTCATTCGACGTATTGCACTGGAAGTAGTCATCTGCCAGAGGCTTTGGCGACAAGGCCTTCATGTCGCTGTAAGCTGGCAGGCTGTCCCTGCTCTTGTTTCGCTCCAAAGGAGCGTCCAGGCCAATTTTGCCCATATCAGGAACAGACATTTCCGAGCTGAACTTAGCAGCCGAAAACATAATGCGTGAATAGTGGGACGATTTTTGCGACGAGGCCCTTAGCGTCCCATCGTCGGTGTAGTAGCGGCTTCGGTGGTCCGGACTATGATCGTAGTCTTCTGGAGGACCCAACAGGGAGCTTCCACCTCCCAATGGACCTTTGGAGTTGTCCATAGATCGTGATCTTTCCTTGGCTTTATCTGTCCGTTCATTCCGAGATTTGCGGTCCTGTGTGTGGCTGTGACTTCGATGCACTCTAGAATGCGAAGTCCCACGTGAAGGCTCTGGAAATGGCATTTCTGTCCGCCTCTTTGCAAGCTCCCCTGATACGTCCCATTCAGGGGTAACTGGGAAATATGATTCAGCAATGTTAGGGTTACTGTGAACGAGGTAGGCAGCACCACTCCTACGCTCTACTGTATACATTCCCTCCCTGGGAGAGCGCACCAGTGACTGACTGAAGAATCTGTAATCCCTATCTAATCCAACCGCTGCCAGGTCAAGATTGGAGCCCTCAGATGGATCTCCACGAGTGGCACGTGTCTTACTATGCGAACGTGATTTTCCGTGTGGGATGCGACGGTGACCTCGGCTGCGACGACTTCGGGCACTGTGCTGAGCAGATGAATTCGCCTTACAGCGCTGAGCACGTTCCTCCTCAAGACGCTTCATCACCGCTGTATGACGCGCCACGTTTTCCACCGTCAGGTCTGGATTGATGCGCCGAATTATCTCCATCTCGACCTCCCGAGGGATGGAAACAGAAGATGGTGTGTCCTCATCCCTCAGAGGCCATTCCTCCGGTGGGAACTGTGCAGAAAAGGTTGCCAGCTGCTTTGTTTTGTCTTTCCTGAAACTCAGGCGGAAAAGCTTCAACCCAAACTTTTTTGATTGCCTTTCGCTGCTGCCACCAGTACTCCCTTCCTTTTTCTTGGTCAAAGTGTCTGTCTTATATGTAAAGGAAGGATTGGTCCTGCTCTTGTCTTGATCTGATGGGTGTTGTGTGGTTGCTGGAGGAGGTGGAGGCTGTGGGTATGAGGGAGGATCTCCTTTAGGTTCTTTTGGTGATTTCCTTTGTAATGTAGTGTGATTGCTAGGCACCTCGTCCCGGTAGGAGTTGTAAGAATCGCAGTGGTTTTTGTGGTTTAGTCTTTCACGCACACAGCCCGATGTGGAAGGGGTGATTGTGCCAGACTGCGGTGATGTGCACTGCTGTGGCTGCTGTTGTTGTTGCTGCTGCTGCTGCTGTTGTTGTTGTTGTTGTTGTTGTTGTTGTTGTTGCTGCTGCTGTTGTTGCTGCTGCTGCTGCTGCTGTTGTTGCTGTTGTTGTTGCTGCCGATCATCCAGGTGGTACCATTTGCTGTTAGTGCGAATGAGGGAAGGAGTGATGAAGTAAGTTTGAGGTGTGACGATAAAGTAGCCCTCAGGTGTGGGGTAGATCTTACGCTCTCGAACCAGCATGTTGAGTGTGTGACGCAGGATCTCTGGACTCGGTGTGGGAACACCTGAGGGGAAAACACAATAGACCATAAGTGTGTATTCTGCACCCATTTTTAATTGTTAAAAATCCATAAACTTGAACAAATAACATTATTAATTTACTGGCACAATGGAATAATGGGTAGTGGCTACTTTACAGCTTCCAGTTCATGTTCCAAAAACTTTCCAGGAAGTGGATTGCCTAGTAAAGTGTACGATATATATAGTCTATGATAATATCGTGATTGTTGTTTCAAGTTCAAGTATATTGCATAAACCAAACAGAAAGAACCTACAGAGTGCACATGTAATGAGTCTAGTAGTTTAGACTTGTGCACATAAGCATTTAGAGTGCGTTATTTCTTTGCATGCTTCTATCTATTAAAATGCATTTAGAATACCACAAAATTCAAGATATGGGGGAAGAAAATGTGTAATTCATAAAGTTAATTAATATCACACAAAAAGTTTTTTGCAGTTTTTTCCCTCAAAAATTCAGCATGATTCTTCTTTCAGCTGCTCCCATTATGGGTCAAGACAGCAGATCATCCGTCTCCATACTACTCTGTCCTTCACATCTGCCTCTTTCAAATCAATTACCATAAACCTTCTCCTTGGTCTTCCTCTTTTCCTCCTTCCTAGTGGCTTCATCCTTAGCATTCTTCTATTGATACTCTCTTTACCTCCACTACACTCAATGTACTCTTCCTTCAGAATCACCCCTACACCATTTCTCTTTCCATCCGCACCATGATCATACAGTTTAACCCCCCCTCCAATGTTCCTGGTCTTACTCCCTTTCCACTTGGTCTCCTGAACACACATCATATTCTCCTCTACATCATATCAGCTCCCTCTCTCCCTTTACCAGTCATAGTACCAACATTTAAAGTACCAACCCAAACCTCCACTCTCCTTCACTTCTCCTTTCCCTGCCGTCTCTGTAGACGTCTTCCTCCTCTCCTTCTCCTCCTTCGGCCAACAGTAGCCTGATTTCCACCAGTACCCTGTTGGCTAACGTCTGTGTGACCTGTGGCGGTCGTTGGTAACCCGGGCCTCTACCGATCTAAATCGGTCGGTATGATCGGTATGAAATTCTGATTTGTGATCCGCATATTTGATTTTTCACATGTTTCACGCTGGATGCCCTTCCTAACGCAACCCTCCCCATTTATCCGGGCTTGGGACCGGCACTAAGAGTGCACTGGTTTGTGCAACCCTAATGGCTGGGTTAAAATTCAGCATGAGTACAAATGTGATTTATTTTATACAACAGTTCAATAAACAAGAAATTAATATTAAGACATTTTAGACACCACATTGCATGTTTTGCTTGATTTCACCAAAAAAAAATTTCCAAACAAAGCCACAGCACAGTTTTTTGTCTCTGAGCAATAGTGATAAGTGAGTCAATGCGATTGAGCTGAATCATTTATATAGGTGATTCATTCAATCGCAATGCCTCACTTATTTACAGTAAATTACCGGCGGATTTAATTTTACATTTAAAGTTTTTTTCCTCTGCATTGCAAAAATTACTTTTTTTATACTGATTTAATTTGCTTGGTAACAGCCAAAATGTTAGAAAAATTAAATGTCACACTTTTAGAAAAAAATTACTTAAACTTATTGGAAATGATGTGCTGTGAACTGACCACCACACGGAATATATAAAAAATATAAAAATGTTAGGAGGCAGCTGTCCATGGTAGTCCTTAAGGTACCAGCACAATAAACACTCAGTAAAATATATTTTGATTATTGTTATCAATAAAATAAAAAATACTGAGCTATAATCTTTTGTCAATATCGCACACCTCTATTGTCTATGATAAAATGTACCTAGACATAAATGACTAACGTCCCATCCACGGTTAGACTACGGTTGGTTATTGAAGATTATTTAACGAATGAAAAACTCCTTCAACTGTTGAGCAGTGAAAATGACATTATTTCAGAATTGTTCAATTGTTTATACATTGTTCTCTAATTTTGATCGCCAGTGTACATCAGTACATAATACCCTTGTGGTTAATGAACACAAATATCCATTAACACACCCCAAAATCTAGAGGTTAATCTTCCCAGAAGAGTGGAGGGAATTCCAAGAGCAAATTGTGACTAAATGTGGAATGTGATACTCCAAAACCACATACCGTGCTTATCACCAGGTGACCCAATACTTTTGTCAATAAAGTGTATGTCACATATATAAAATACTTTATAGATGAATCCCCAATTTAAATATAGCATGTAAAATGTGAATTATATCTACAATTTTATGGTTGAATGCTTTTTAAATGCAAGCCTACTGTCAGCAAAATGTCCCCAGAGTGACACCAGTGGAGAAACACCTGCCAACAGAAAGGTCCCTTCAAGTGAAAAGGCACTTAGGAGGCTCCATTTTTATAAGAATTGCAAGAAGTTGAAGGATTTTAATAAACACATTACAACATGAACCTGGTTACTGGACACAACAGAACAAAGAGACTCGACTCGTGACTGTTGCACAGAAGTGTGTGTACACTGAGAACATGATGTCCTCACTTTTCTCTGGTCCTGCTTTTACCTCAATCAGCTTTACCACACACACACACACACACACACACACACACACACACACACACACACACACACACAGAGTGAATCAAGAAAGATAAAGCAGAACATAAGCTATAACTGGTCAGGGTTAAGTGTTGCCCACCATTACATCATACTCTGGCAGTTGCCGTGACAACATTACACAACTATAAATACTCTTTTTTTTTTTCGTCCCCACCTCCGACGTTATAAAGCGGAAACATGGCGCGTTCTGATTGGTCAGGGACTCTGACTGTAACTATTGTACACTCTCATTCTGATTTAGACTGTATTACAGTTTCCTTGAATGTTTGTCTAGATTTATTTTATTTCTATAGTTAATCGATAGATATCAGTACTTTGTTTCTGGTTTAGCTAAGGTGGAAAGTAACAGTAGTTTTTTGTGTACTTTTACTTTTTTAAGTAGTTTTTAAAATATTTCCTTTTAATTCAATATGTTGTTCGAAATGTTGTACTTTGCTTTATTTTATATCTTATCCATTACTGAGTTTAAAAAAATTAAATGAAAATAATGCAAGGGCGAAAGAAACGATTGCGCGGCACTTTACAGATTTTGGTTTAGGAGCTCAGACTCGTCACGCATCCGGTAGATGCAAAACGCAAGAATTACACAGAGAAAATCAAGATGTCAAACCAGGATAGAAAAACTTGACAGCAAGACAGGGAAGGTGGCTAATCACCCAGTTTTTACAAAAAAAAGTGATTTATGTTCGGTGTTTTGCAGAAGGCCTAAAAGGCCATGCATTATACATTTTTTTTTTATTTATGAAAAAAAAAGGAACAAGTACATTTTAAGTACATTTTAAGTCAAGTCAAGTTTATTTCTATAGCGCTTTTCACAACAGACATTCAATTCAATTCAATTCAATTCATTTTTATTTGTATAGCGCTTTTAGCAATGAACATTGTCTCAAAAACTGACATTGTCTCAACAGTCAAGGTAAATGGTGTGCATTTATCTCTGATGAGCAGCCATGGCGACTGTGGCAAGGAAAAACTTCCTTAGATGTTATGAGGAAGAAACCTTGAGAGGAACCAGACTCAAAAGGGGAACCCATCCTCATTTGGGTGACATCAAGAGTTTGATCATAAATCTATCAACAATACAGAACACTGGAGAGTGAGAACTAACATGATTACTGGAGTATAAGATTATAAGTAAATGTTCTTTCTACAGTCTTTGGTATAAAAGTAGAAGCTTTTTTTTTGTTCATCACAGATCCAGCATCAGATTCTTCATGCCAGAGCCTTTAAACACTCCAGGAGGTCCAATGTCAAAACTCCACACATGTAGTGGAATTTTAATTGAGTTACATTTTACTTTTACTTGAGTTGATTTATTTAAGTAAAATTTTATTGAAGTAACAGTACTTACACTCGAGTATAATACAGTAATCCCCTGTTTATCGCGGTGGTTACGTTCCAAAACCGCCTGCGCGAAATAAAAAAACCGCGATAAACTAAAAAACGTGCTAAGCGGACACCACCCCAAAAATGCTTTGTTTTTTATTGTTTAAGCCGTAGATCATTCTCCCACACACTTTAAACACACACAGGAAAAAATTGCAAGCATATAGCGAGATGAATTTTGTGTAAATTCTTAGAAATACAGTGCACTGTACCACATTTATAGTGAGTAAATGTACAGTATTAACATTTTACTTTATTTAATAATTATAATTATATTTTTATTAATCAATGTCATTACTTTAACATAAAACTCTTTTAAAACAATTCCCTATAAGTTTTCCTATAAGATTATCGTGCTATTCGCAAGAGACAATTCTGCGATAAACCGGGGCGTGAGATTCGAACCACGGTAAAGCGGGAGATGTATATTGTGTAATATGTACTGTATTTTATTACTCTTTCCACCTCTGTGTTATGGTTTTTTTAGAGTGTAAAGTAAGAATTTAATACTGAAATTGTGCACATCAGTGTTTAGTACTTCGGAATCAGAATCAGAACCAGGTTTACACAAGCAATTTGGTCCTAGCTGTTAGTGACTCTAACAGACAGACATAAATAACACTATACATTCAGCTTGGACTATACAAAACAAAACAGACAAGACAAGACTACACAGACTATACAAGACAATACAGACAATGTGAGACAATATAGACAGTACGAGTATTAAATAGGGATACAGATAATATGACAGATTAGTAATGTACATAAAGTGTGAGTGCATGGTGGTGCAAATAACAGTATTGTGCATCAGGTATGATAAAGAGTTTACTTCAGCTTTGTACGATATTCAGCAGCAATAGTGTGTGTAACATATACGGATGATGTGATGACTGACAGTTCTGATATCTGATGTGTGCAGTACTTATAGATATGAAGCAGGAAATATAATTACGGTGAGTTGTTAATGAGGGTGATTGCCTGGGGAAAGAAACTGTTCCTGTGTCTGGCAGTTTTGGTAAACAGAGTTCTGTAGCGCCTCCAGAAGGGAGGTCTTGGGAAATAGTAATGCCCAGAAACTTGAAGTTCTCCACAGATGACACAATGCTGTTAGATATTGTGAGGGGGAGTAGTGTTGAAGGGTGTTTCCTAAAGTCCAATCTAATCTCCACAGTTTTGAGTGTGTTTAGCTCTAGGTTTTTCTGACTGCACCATAGCACCAGCCGCTTTACATCCTGCTCATATGCAGACCCGTCGCAATCTTGGATAAATCCGATGAGTGTGGTGTCATCTGAAAAATTCAGTTGGGTCACTTGACGTGCAGTCGTTCGTATTCATTGTTGCTGGAGATTTCAACCACTCCAACCTGAAATCTGTTTTACCAAAATTTCACCGCAATGTCTCCTGCTCTACTAGAGGGGACAAAACACTGGACCAGGTATACACAAACATACCTGGGGCATACACAGCCATTCCCCTCCCCCACCTGGGTCAGTCTGATCACCTCTCTTTGTTCATGCTACCCAAATACACACCACTGATCAAACGTGTGAAACCAGCTGTGAGGACAGTAAAGGTATGGCCAGAGGGGGCCATTTCTTCTCTACAACAACAGTTTCAGGATACTGACTGGAACATGTTCGCTTCACAGGCCACACTGGACTCTCACACAGACATGGACAGTTACACATCATCTGTTTTGGACCATATTAACACGTGCATTGACAATGTCACTACTGTCAAACACGTGAAATGCTTTCTAACCAGAAGCCGTGGATGAACTCTGAAGTCCGTCTCCTGTTGAAAGCAAGAGATGCTGCCTTTAAATCTGGCAGTGCGGAGGACTACAACAGAGCCAGGTCCAACCTGAAAAGGGGCATCAGGAAAGCAAAGCTCACATTTAAACGCCACATAGAAGAGCACTTCCACAACTCTGACCCCAGACGCATGTGGAAAGGCATCCAGTCAATCACGGACTACAAACCCACAGCTCAACCAACCAGCAGTGCCTTCCAACCAAACGAACTTAATCACTTTTTTGCTCGTTTTGACCAAAGCACAGGACATTTTACACCAACCACGGACTCTGCTACTGCTTACAGCCCACTTTCAATCTCAACAACGGACGTCTATTCAGTGTTCAGCAGAGTGGATGCACGAAAGGCAGCTGGCCCGGACGGCATACCGGGACGTGTTCTCAGAGCATGCGCTGGACAACTGGCACAGGTTTTTACTGACATTTTCAACCTGTCACTGGCCCAAGCCACGGTACCAACATGCCTGAAGACCACTACTATCATACCAGTGCCTAAGCACTCAGCTGCTAAATGCCTGAATGACTTTCGCCCGGTTGCACTCACCCCATTGCTATGAAGTGCTTTGAGAAACTGGTCCTGAATCACCTCACTGCGGGCCTACCACCTACACTGGACCCATACCAGTTTGCCTATCGCCCGAACAGGTCAACAGAGGATGCAGTTTCCACAGCTCTTCATTCTGCTCTCACCCACCTGGATAAAAGCAACACGTACATCAGAATGCTGTTCATTGACTTTAGCTCTGCATTCAATACAGTCCTCCCCACTGTACTGATCACTAAGCTCAGTGAACTGGGTATCTGCACCTCCACTTGCAGATGGATTCTGGACTTTCTCACCAACAGACCTCAATCTGTCAGGTTGGGAAACCAGGTATCCTCAACCCTAATTCTGAACACTGGCATACCGCAGGGCTGTGTTCTGAGCCCACTGCTCTACTCCCTGTTCACCCACGATTGTGCTCCTCTGTATAACTCCAACATCTTCATCAAGTATGCAGATGACACCACCGTGGTCGACCAGATCGACAACAACAACGAATCGGCCTACAGGGAAGAGATCCGTAATCTGGCAGCATGGTGTGCCACCAACAACCTGACTCTCAACGCCACAAAGACCAAAGAGCTCATTGTGGACTTCCGAAATCCAACAGCAGGAGACATCTACCAGTCAACATCAATGGAACCGAGGTAGAGCGAGTCTCCAGCTTTAAGTTCCTGGGAGTTCACATCTCTGAGGATCTGTCCTGGCAGTAGAACACGTCAGCTCTGGTAAAAAAAGCACAACAACGCCTGTACTTCTTGAGAAGTCTCAAGAAATCTCATCTGTCCCGGGATTTTAACGAGCTTCTACCGCTGCATCATTGAGAGCATCCTGACCAACTCCATCACTGTATGGTACGGAGGCTCCACTGTGTGTGAACGTAAAGCACTGCAAAGGGTGGTCAAAACCGCCCAACGCATCACTGGTACCCAACTACCTGCCATTGAACACCTTCACCACAGCAGATGTCTGCAGAGCTCACAGCATCATCAAGGACTCTTCACATCCCAGTCATAAACTGTTTAACCTCCTTCCATCACGAAGGAGATACAGAAACTACGCACCAGAACCAGCAGGTTCAGGGACAGCTTTTTTCCATCCACCATCACACTACTGAACTCAACACTACACCGCTAAATCACTACAAAACAAACATAAACAAAAGACTGTATATAACCTCTGTACAATACATGTACATACTACATATTATATCTTTTCACTCCTCATTACATCTGCACTTTTATATCTGTATGTATATTTATCATTACTGTACATTCTGCCCAACATTTCACATTAATCTGTGTATATAATGTATGTGTATATATTTATATATATATATTTTTTATATATAGTAGACTGTTTATTCAGCTTGCTACTCCTTAATGCCATAATCTTGTGATCTGTAACCTTTCATTTCTGCACATTTTTCTTAATTACTGTACACCTTTATATTTATTCACTGTACTTCTGAATGTCCACACATCTCTGCACTGAAATAGCCTTTATATTTATTCACTGTATATACTTCATATATATACCACTGCTGTAAATATGCCAGATAGTTATCCGCACTGTAAATATGCTAGATATTTATCTGCACTTTTGCACGACTGATACATTTTGCACTTCTGGTAGATGCCAAACTGCATTTCGTTGCTGTGTACCTGTACAATGCAATGACAATAAAGTTGTATCTATCTATCTATCTATCTATAGAGGAAGAATAGCAGTGGGGAGAGGACACATCCCTGAGGGGCGCCAGTGCTGTCTGTCCAAATACCGGAGGTAATATGTCCCAGTCTCACCTGTTGTTTCCGGCCTGTCAGGAAACTGGTGATCCACTGACAGATGGCAGGAGAAATAGTGAGCTTTAGTAGTTTTGAGTGGACAATTCCTGGAATTATTGCATTGGAAGCAGAACTGAAGTCGACAAACAGAATCCGGGCATATGTTCCTGGGCAGTCAAAGTGTTGCAGAATGTAGTGCAGCCCCATGTTGACTGCATCATCCACCGATCTGTTTGCTTGGTAGGCAAAATGGAGGGGATCCAGCAGCTGTTCTGTCACCTTCTTTAGGTGGGCCAATACCAGCTGCTCAAAGGTCTTCATGATGACAGATGTCAGCGCGACAGGCATTTAGTCATTCAGTCCAGTAATGAAAGGTTTCTTGGGGACCGGGATGATTTTGGAGAGTTTAAAGAAGGAGGGGACCTCACACAGCTTCAGTGATCTGTTGAAGATATAGGTGAAGATAGGAGCCAGTTGGTCAGCACATGCTTTGAGACAGGAGGGGGAAACACCGTCTGGGATGGAAGCTTTCCTTCTCATCTGTCTCTGAAAGAGCTGATACACATCCTCTTCACAAATCATGAGTGCAACTTGAGTGCTGGAAGGAATTGTTAGAGGGGTTCCCAGATGTGTGATAGGGCAGACAGTGGGCTGGGTTGTATGAGAGGTGTGAAGATATAAGATTTATTTTGGATTTTCTGATCTCTTTAGTCAGTTGGTTCCTGGCCTGCTTGTTCAGTGCTTTGCCCTCCCTTCTGTAGACATCTTCCTTTGCAAGTCAGAGTTTTTTCATTTTGGCCGTGAACCATAGCTTGTTGTTAATAAATTTGCTGAAGTTTGGCACACCCACGTCTTTACAAAAACTGATGTAAGATGTCACAGTGTCAGTCAGTTCATACAGGCTGTCAGTTCCAGCCTCAAAGACACTCCAATCAGTGCAGTCAATGCAGTCTTGTAGTTCCTGCTTTGCCTCACTGGTCCATCTCTTCACTGTTTTGACCACAAATTTAGCAGATTTTAGTTTCTGCCTGTATGTTGGAATAAGATGAACCAGACAATGATCGGAGTTCCCCAAGTCTGCCCGGGGTACAGAGCGATATGCGTCCTTAAGAACAAGGAAGTGATCCAGTGTGTTTTTCTCTCTTGTGGGACAATTTAATATGTTGCCTGTATTTTGGAAGTTCAAGTGTTAGTTTTGCTCTGTTTAAATCTCCAAGGATAATAAAAAGAGAATCCGGATGTTTTTGCTCCAAGGTTTGCCAGGTTTTTCAGTGCATCACTCACGTTGAGTCACCTCTGTCATAGCTTCACTAGCGTGCCGGCACCTCATCCATGTACCATAGAGAGCAGCCACTCCTCCGACTAAGAGCACAAAAACACTATCTGCGTTTGTAAAAACTGGTGAAAAAGTGTCTGGAGTCTTAAGCAGTTCTTCTCTAGTGTAAGTTACCAGGGTAGGGTAACCAAACACCCAGACAATAAACAAAAAAAAGAAAGTACTAGAGAGAGTCGTGCCGAGGCTGCCATCCGCGGCGCCATCTTGGACTTCTGAAGTTTTGAGAGAGTAAACGCATGTGGGCGGAGTTCTGATCTTGGACCTGAGCACGTTGTGTGATTTCATAGATAAATTATAACGTTATTCCTCGATTATAATCACAACCTAGGAAGATAATCCAAGGTCAATAGTAGACAGATTTAGGATAAATTTATGAGCAAAACTGCTGCATATTGTGTGGAAACTATTTGGTCTATATAATATGTTGCAGTATACCAGCAAGGTACTATGAAAATATAGACCTGCACTGTATGGACAAAAGTTTGTGGACACTTCAGCATAAGAAATTGATTTGTGCTTCTTTTCGGACATCCTATTCCACATTTATTCTCCATTTGTTGTTATAATAACTTCCACTTTTCTGAAAAGATTTTCCACTAGATTTTGTGGATATTTATTAAGACAAGTGTGTTAGTAAAGTCAGGTACTGATGTAGGTGGGAAGGTGAGGAGGCCTGTGGTGCAGTCAGTGTTCACATTCATCCCAAAGGTGTTCAAAAGCACTTTTGTACATCGCTCTGAACAAGGGCGTCTGCTTAATGCCGCAAATGTAAATGTAAATGCAATAGCGTTGGAGCTCTTTAGCAGGAGATTCTCCACTCCAACTTTCCTATCTAAAGCAGATCTTCATAGAGCTAGCTTTGTGCACAGGGGCATTGTCCTGCTAGAACAGGTTTGAAAAATTCAATGAAATAACAATTTCATACTCCTGCATCCAAAGACATTCTATTAAATTGTGTGCCTCCATTTTTGTATTAACAGTTTGGAGAAAAAGCACTTATGGCTGAAAATGTCAAAATGTCTTTTGTCCCTATGGTGTAAGTGGACACTTTTAAATCACATAAATATACATATATTTTACATAGCTATAAATTACACTATACAATCAAGCACAAGCGAGGCTCTCCTATGGCTATTACGAAAATTGTGTGGTGTGTGTGTGTGTGTGTGTGTGTGTGTGTGTGTGTGTGTGTGGGGTCAGCAAAGCTCAGTCTAATCGGATATTGACAGTGTTGTAGTGATGTAGCCATCACACCCTGTTTCTAGCTTCCTCAGCAGAAGCTTCGGTTAACAGTTCACATAAAGGCTTCATGAGGTTCCTCAGGAGAGACATTAACTCCAACCACTAGCTCTTCTGATCAATATTTAATTGTGTTTTTCAGAGTTCAGGCCACGCCGTCAATTAATCCACAGTGCTTTGAGGAGCGAGTGTAAATCTGGAAAAAGCAGATTTTAGGTGTTGGGGAGATTTTCACGATTTGTCTTGTTAAATACATTAATAAATCAACAGGTCATTTTTTCAATCTCAAGTCAAGTCAAGTCATGAGGTTTTTCGCAAAGTACCGTAAGTTTCAGCATCGACGAACCGGAGCCAGCTGTTTAAACACAGTTCCAGCTGTGTTTTGTAGTTTGTGCTGAAGACCGGCACCAAAAACAAACTGTACTCAAAGCCAGGGTTTATAGAAACATTCATTTCTGACCTACGTACATATGTACAGAGTGTAAGGTTTGATCTCAACATTGAGTATAAATCATGTTACATATGCAATAAAAATGTTTATGAATTGCATGTGATTAGTCACTGGAATTAGTGTGGGTTGTAAAAAACTGCATAGGATTATATATGAATGCAGATTTACCAAAAATGTATCTTTTAAGCACTGATTTTTACTGACTTTTTATTTCTTTTCCTTTTCATATGCTCTGTTTGGAGTAAAAAAGGACAACCTTATATAACAGGTACACTGGTCATTGTAACCTAAATCGACAATGGCTGTGAAAGTGTGGAAACACCAAGTGTTTTATTGTTTTAAGACACACATGCATTTTCCTTTAGTTTCTGTGCAACAAACTGGGCATTGTTACGGTATGAAGATTTCTTTTGACCAAAAAAATTCAGGTATTCCCCAAGTTACTATGGAGATGTGTTACAATGACCCCATTGAAACTTGAAAATATCACAAGTCGAGACATGGTCTTAAATACGCAGGAGTCTTGAAGAATTGTGATCAGTATAGGGTAGTATACAATAATGAGTTAATAATGAAACAAATTAGAGTACATTATTTAGCAAAACAGAGGCATTTACACCACAGTATTGTATACTTAACAATATATATGTAAACAACGCAGTATATGTTTTTTGTCAGAGGACGTGTGGACGAGTGCCGGTTGCCGAGTGAAGGGCAGAGCCAGTCACGCTCTGTTACAGTGTCCGCTGTTGCCGATAAAATGGAGATGGACAAGAACTAAAATTGGGCTTTATAACAACAAAAACTGAAAGAAATACTGGCTCTAACACCGAGACAACTGAAATCTGTTAACCGCTGGCAAGAGTAAGAAATGCCACAAGGTAGAAGATGCATACATCCTGGCATTGTCCCAAAATAACGTACAAAAATGTAAATGACGCACGAACTGGGTGATTTTCATCCCGTCGCACTCATCCCTGTGATCGCAAAGTGCTTCGAAAGACTGGTCCTCACCCAACTCAAAGCCTGTCTGCCACCAACTTTGAACCCATACCAATTTGCCTATCGCCCAAATTGGTCAACCGAGGACATTTCCTTGGCACGTCATTCTCCCCTTCCCACCTGGACAACCCCAACACTTATGCCAGGATGTTATTTGTTGATTTCAGCTCAGCTTTTAACAACGTTAGCCCCTCCAAGCTAATCTTGAAGCTGAAACAACATCTCTGCAACTATACCCTAAACTTTCTTACGAACAGACCACAGTCTGTCCGACTGAAAACCGTCACCTTCTCCAGTCTCACCCTCAGCAATGGGGTTCTTTAGGGATGTGTATTGCCCCCTCTTTTATACTCCCTTTTCACCTATGTGTACCTGCTTATGCCTCAAACTGCATTGTTAACTTTGCAGATGACCGAAGGTGGTGGGCCTGATCTGAGGTAACAATGAGACGGCTTACAGGGAGAGATCCGGCACTGAGTAGCATGCTGTAAGGACAATAACCTGGAACTCAACACCAAGAAGACAAAAGAGATCATTGTGTCTGGCAATCACGCTCATGCTGCCATTCACAACAACAGAGCTGCTGTTGAGCGTGTACCCACCTTGAAGTTTCTTGGAGTCCACATCTCTGAGGACCTGACCTGGACTCTGAACTCTTCTATTCTGATCAAGAAGGCACAACAGCACCTGTTTTTTTTTTTCTGATGAGACTTAAAAAGTCCCGTCTGTGCTACAGGAAAGTGGAGAACTTTTACTGCTGTACACTTGAGAGCATCCTCACTAACTGATCTCAGTGTGGTACAGCAGTTGCACTGCTTCGGACCGTAAAGCCCTTCAGAGGGTGGTGAAAACTGCCCAACGAATCATCGGCACTTAGCTTCCTACATTGGAGCACATTTACAATAAATGCTGTCTGCAAAGGGTGAGGGGCATCATCAAAGATACCTTTCCCCCCAACCATGAACTATTCACCCGGGAGATGCTCCAGGTGCTTTAGAGCCGCACAAACAGACTAAAGAATAGCTTTTTTTCTTGTGACTGATACTGCACTAAACAGCTGATTCAATACTGCAGTCACTTTCTGTGTATTTTGCCCTATTTATTCACTACACATTTCTTTTCGCACCATCCATAACTCACATTTACACTAATGTACATTTCACCCATATTAATACTGTATATACTCTATTACACATACATGTACATTTTTATACATGTACATAACTATATCATGTCATTGAGTATATTATCTTCTGACATGTCTGTCAATGCATAATCGTTGCACAGTATATGGTATATTACTGTATATACCATATATTATTACCTACTGCAACCAATGTACATTATTCACCCTCATCCCTGTATATATGGACCTCATACCCTATTTATCTACTGTTATCTATTGTAAATAGGCACTTATGCACTTCTGGTTAGATGCTTACTGCATTTCATTGGCACTGTACATGTATCTTGCACAATGACAATAAAGTTGAATTTAATGTAATCTAAAAAAATTTAATATTTTTTGCATTCTTATAGTATCGCAATCATCGAAAGATCAAAAAAGAAAATCCTAAAGAAAATCCTGAAGAAAAAATATCGATTAAAATATTTAATTGATTAAATATTATTATTGAATATTTAATTTAATAATAGTGAATACTTAACTAGTGACTAATCGCAGCATTTATATTGTATATACACGAGCGGTCACTCGGTCGATTTTTTGCTTTGTTACGCCGCTGCTAGATGGTGAAGTGAAGCCAGAAAGCGAAGATTGGGGTGAAAATTAAGATAAGCAAAGTAGAAAAAGTAAAAAATGTAAAGTTTAGGGATACGTAGTGTACAGTAGTGATAGAGAGAGTAGCAAAAAAACGAGTTATCCCCCCGCCTCCGCTTATCGCCTCTGTGGAAGCCATGGTGGTTCAGAATTCCTTTCACTTTATTGGAATAAGTCTCTAATCGTCTCTGTGTGGGGGTGTGTGTGGGGGTAAGGGGGTCTGGTCACATTCTCCATTTTACACAAGTTCCTCTGTTAGAGACAAAAATGTCCCTTTTGGACTTCATAGAACTTTCTTCCACTCATTTAATGTCTAGTTCTGGTGTTTTGCCTTTTGCTGATTTTGTTGCAAAGAAACAAAAGGAACGTGTGTGTCTCTCACAAAAGTAGGTGTTTCCACATGCTTCACAGTCACTCTATTAGAAAAAAGTGTAAATTTACAAAAAAAAAAATTGTTTTTAAATATTAGGGGTCCGAAAACCAACAGTCCATAGGCACCACCATATTGTTATTCCATACTGATTTTTCTTCATATTCTTCTTGTCAATTTAAGTGGCTTATTATTATTATTATTATTATTATTATTATTATTATTATTATTATTTCACCTATGTACAATTCAGTACATAAAAACTGAACGCAATGAATTGAATTTAGCAGTAATGTATTATGTGTTAGCGGCCGGAGCAGCCTCTTTAAGAAGGTAGTGGATGGAGGTAGGACATGTGACCGAGGCATCATGACATGCATCAAGAGTGAGTCATAGGCAGATGTGGTGGAGAGAATCCGGTCATTTTCCTAAATAAAACATCTTTTAGAATCAGATCATAAATGAAACGGAAATAATGTTAAGTTATATATTCTTTCTGTGCGGCCCAGTACCAACTGACCCACAGACCAGTGCTGATCCACGGCCCGGGAGTTGGGACCACTGGTCTAAAGAACATTCTAAACAAATTTCTAACCAAATTCTAAGCAAACTGCTGCAAAGGATATAGCACCACCACTAGGTCAAATTTTATCATGATTTGGATACAGTGGAACCTCAGAGCTCGCGGCCTCAGCGCTCGCAACCTCGCATGCTCGCAACTTTCATTCCGACCGGCGACTCTCATTCAGATTGGCTCGTGAGCAACCGCGAGCTGCTCAAAACGATAGTTTTAACATTTCTACTCAATGTTTATCTCATTAAAATTGTCTAATAATTAAGTGTTACGGAGTGAAATAGTGTTATTTACTCATTTAAATCGATTTCGTATAGTGTTCTTTGGGTTTTTACTGGGTTGGAAGGGGCGTATCAAAAGGTTGTGAAAATTCGGAACTTGCGACCGGTCTTGGTCCCTAACCCTCGCGAGCTCCGAGGTTCCACTGTATATGTTTATGGCGAAAATTTCAAAGCAAACCTGTAGCTCTAGTCAAAACAAGTTCAATGGTTCCTATTAAACCATTTAGAAAGTTCCACCATTGTCAAAGGTCCAAGTTTACTTTCACTCAAATTCTGTCCTGTGATTGATTAGGCAGCAATTTGTGTGAGTCTATGAATGTTTTGTTGACCATTTTTAGGACTGTTTTAAGTTTTTAACATCAAGATTATTTGGATAAGCTAAAGAACAGTGTGATCCCAGATCCTGTTTGTGTGTGTGTGTGTGTGTGTGTGTGTGTGTGTGTGTGTGTGTGTGTGTGTGTGTGTGATATGTTTGAAGTCAATCCTCATTTCATTAACTCCAGTATTCAAGCCTAAACAGGTACCAGGCTTCATAAACATCATCCTATCCAAGTAAATATTAAAAAAAAGCGCTGCTATAATTTCCCATTATGCTTGGAGGCTTTCTATCGACTTTGAATTTCTCATCATGTACAGTGATGGACAACACCAGGATGACATCATCGAGCTCAAAACCCCTCATCAGCAAAATATCGATTAGTGCTTGAGTCGTTATTCCCGGACAGCCTGCAGCAGCTGATGTCAGTGCAGTGAATCAGTTTAACACAATGATGGAAACTGTGTTTCACACACGAACAGGACGGGAAATGAAACAGGAAGTGCAGTTTCTAACGTACTATAGATAACGCACAACTGAGCGCTTTTTGTCTTGTTTTTGTGTGTGTGTGTGTGTGTGTGTGTGTGTGTGTGTGTGTGTGTGTGTGTTTATACAGCTGGGGAATCGTTAGATCTAAAACACAAGGTGTCTCAATAGTAAAACAGTGTCAAACGTTCTCACAATGATACAACAGTGCCAAATGGGCACTCAATGATTAGATAATGTTAAATGTCCTCACAATGATAAGACCTTGTCAAATGTCCTTACAATGATACAACAGTGTCAATGTATTCTTAATGAAATGGCAGTGCCCTCTCAGTAACTAGACATTGTCAATGTTCTCATAATGATTAGGAAGTGCTTAATACCCTCACAATGAAAATACATTTGCCAAATGTCCTTACAATAAAAGAATATTGTGGAATGCCCTCTCAATGATTGGACAATGTCAAATGTCCTCGGAATGATTAAGCAGTGCCAATTGGTATCACAATAAAAGAACAGCGTCAAATGCACTCTCAATCAAATGTCCTCATAATGCATAGACAGGGGCCAAATGTCCTCTCAATGATGAAATGAAATAACAGTGTCAAATCTTCTCGCAAACTGTGTCAAACGTCCTGTCAATGATTAGACGCATCAAATGCCTTCTCAATAACTGGACAATGTCAAATGTCCTCAGAATGATTAAGCAGTACCAATTGCCCTAACAATGTACAACAGTCAAACATCCTCTCAATCAAATGTCCTCACAAAGCGTGGACAGTACCAAGTTTCCTTGTAAAATGTGTAGAATGTCCTCTCAATGATAAACTGATAAATAATCAAAAATAATGCCCTTACAATAACTGGACATTCTCATATTTTCTCACAATGATTTAGCAGTGCCAAATGTCTTTACAATGATTAGGCGGTGTCACATGTCCTCACAGTGATACAACAGTGTCAAATATTTGCATAATAAGACTGTGTCAAAGCATCCTCTCTATGATTATAGTGTCCAATGCCCTGTCAAAGGTTAGACAGTGTCAAATGTCCTCACAATGATAAGACATTGTTCATTCAACGATAGGACAATTATCTAAGTGAGAGGATGTTCAGATGTCCTTTCAATGATAAGACAGTGTCAATGACCACAACGCTTACATGAGTGTGTGTGTGTGTGTGTGTGTGTGTGTGTGTGAGTGTGTGTGTGTGCATGTGTACCTGGGAAGCAGGTGGTCAGGTGCTCCATCAGGGCATCCTGTGTAACTGGCTTGCGGGCTGAGTTCATGGCTGAAATAGCCAAACACAGAATCTCGCCAAGCGGAATAAACTGAGACTGGCTGATCGGAGACATGCTGATGGGGGACACGTCACCTACAGAGACACAAAGACACACAGAGATAGATATATTTTAGTGCAGTGGAAATTCACATACAAGAGCGATTACTGGGACAGAGTGTAGAGCTCAACATTGTGTCTGGGTTAAACGAGGTAATTTAGCGTGTGCAGCGGCTATTTCAAACTGTATGCTTGTGTACAAAGTGGTATCAAAAGGTTTTGAGACTAATGCTGTAACTGGTGCTGTTCTGACCATGTTTTCCCTTGTCTGCTATTTCATCACGGAGTGAAATTCTTTGTGAAACTGGCAAATCTGCCACAGAGATGTTTGGCACAACATACATTTGGCAACAAGTGTTTTAAACAGCACGCGAGAGATCAGAAAGACCTTCGACGACCTTAACCCCCTGATAATGTCTAAACCGTTTGGAAACTTGTACACGAGGATCGTCGGAAATCTATTCACATAAGCTCACTTCCGCACTCAAGCTACTCGCCAGATTTGGCTCCTGTGGACTTCGCGCTCTTCCCGAAGATGAAGATGCAGTTCAAGGGTCGCCATTTTAACACCATTGCGGAGAGATACTTTATTTATCTATGTTTACACACAATCACCTTCAAAACAGTGCCCTTGCACAGTAATACCGTGCTCCCAACGTTCCTGCCAAATCAGATGCTTCTCTGAAGGAAAATTCAAACTACATAGCTACACCATATGGACAAAAGTTTTGTTATATCTGACTTTTCCACCCATATATGGTTCTTGCCCAAACTGATAACATAAATTTGGAGGCACAAAACTGTATCGGTCGTCTTTGGATGCAGTAGCATAAAGTTCTTCCTTCACTTGAACAATGAGACCCTAAACTGTTCCAGCATGAAAATGCCCCTATGCACAAAGCCAGCTCCATGATAATCTGCTTTTTATGGTGAAGTTGTAGTGGCAGTTCTCCTGCTATAAAGCTGACTCTGCACTATAAAGTGAACACTGACTGCACCTCAGGCCTCCTCATCTCACCTACATCAGTACCTGACTTTACTAACACCCTTGTGGCTGAATGAGTCTGCACAAGTCTCCACAAAATCTAGTGGAACATCTTCCCAGGAGAGAATTTGAATAGTAAATGAAGACTAAATGTGGAATGGATATATATATATTTAACCAAATAAAATTTATAAACACACCCAAATGATTCAGCAAACCCTTAAGGAACAGCTAACAAGATCATCACATGGTTATAGAAATAGAGACTCTCAACATCAGTGCCAGTAAGATCGGATAAATTTACAGACTCTGATCTTTGAATCCATTTGGCAAAACAAGCAAATCTTGAATGAAGCAAATCTTGAATGTGGAGTTTTTCATGACCTAATGAAAAACTCCACAGGCTCCATACCGGAAACAGAAGCGATTCATTCACCTCGACTCTCTTCTCCACTCAAAGTTTTTTATTTATTTGTCAATATAAATGTATTGCATTTTTACATTTTCACATCATAAAGATACATTTTATTGACGTATAAGAGTGGAGGAAGGTGCACACAGGTGGACAATGTTCTATGTAGGAGATGCAACCTGAAGGAGATTGGAGACTGTAAGGTGTTGGCAGGGGACAGTGTAGCTAGACAGCATCGGATGGTGGTCTGTAGGATGGTTTTGGAGGTGAAGAAGAAGAGGAGGAGAGTGAGGACTGAAAGAAGAATGGGGGGTTGAAATACACGACCTGATACTGAAATCAGTACAACATCAGTGAGCCATCAGGGTCTTAGCAATGTAGTATACAGTACGCTTGAATGGTATGGAAAAAAAAGACACGAGTTGTAGAAATTGTAATGAATAACATTTTTTTAATAAAACCTAACTACTGTTCATAAGGAAGTTTGGGAACTCATAACA
Organism: Silurus meridionalis; assembly: GCF_014805685.1. Lineage (NCBI taxonomy): Eukaryota > Metazoa > Chordata > Actinopteri > Siluriformes > Siluridae > Silurus > Silurus meridionalis. Next base: position 2,244,928 of record NC_060885.1, on the reverse strand, counting down.
CAATAGACCAGGGGTCCCCAAACCTTTTACTGTGAGGGCCACATAACTGTTTCTTTCTTTAATGGGGGTCTGTAACAGAAGATCACACGGGCCGAGTGACTACCAGTATTATTCTGAGATTTTATTATGATTTGAAATGTATTTATTTTGCCTCCAAATGCTGGATTAGTTTATTATTATCTGCACCTTACAGACAAATGAATTTTCAAGAGATTCATCACTTATTAAAAGCGCATTATTACGGTCATAATGACTTTTTTTCATATCAATTTCTCAATAACTAGAGGTCGACTGACAGTGGATTTTACAGATACCGATAACTAGGTTGGATCATACTTTCCAATAAACAATTAATTAACCTTTTTAAAAAAGATACTGGATAAAAAAAAAAAAAAAAAAACCCACTCCATTTACAATAGTACTAAACTTTATTACAAACATAAAAAATAAAAAACAGTACTGAATCATGAAAATGTGCTAAAGGAAATAAATATGAATATATTCATTCACAAATATAATTAATAAATTATAAATATAATATAGCGCTTTCAGTGCAGCGTGCAGTCTCACGTGTAAAAACATACAGCACGTGATTCACCTCTAGAGGCAGCTCTCTGCTGATAGCCGATAGTTTCAGCGAACAATTATCTTAGCCATGATCACAAATAATAACTAAGGGACATTTTTTGTTTAAAAGACAACCTTTATTATCAAATACAATATGATACGAGTCAAACATATTTAAAATTACATTTTCAAAATAAGTCTGTGGCATTGATCACAGGGTCATTCCAAACGTGGGGCCGTATTCAGCCCATGAGCCATAGCATCGTGACCCCTGTTATTGAGAATATATGTGCCTTTAGGTCACATGACTATAGAACGGTCAGCATGGACCAGAAGACTCGGGAGGTGAACTCATCATTTCCATTTCCTGTACAGAAATATTGTGGTGTCCAAAAAAAAATGCATGGCCAATCACATCCTCGATGCACCACTCTCAAAAACATCTCGTCAATCCCAAGTTGCATAAATGAACTCAATGAACAACTGTTTTATAAATGACTCCTCTTTACTCAGCGTAAGCTAGCTGAGGCATAAGCTAGCTCTGTCGTTCATGCACATAATATCATTTCTGCAAAGTGGCACCAGGAATGGAACAGAACCATCCAAAACATCATGTATAACATTCCTATTAGGTTTTCAGGCATTTTTTTATCAAATGCCTCCTACCCCATCTAATGAAGACCAACAGGAAGTAAAGAATAAAGCTATTCTCAAGGCAAAGAAAACATAA